>NC_135553.1:19789848-19916848 GCF_964340395.1 Glandiceps talaboti
GTTGCCAATTTGCATTTTCATTTCTTCTATTTTCCCATACTTCTCAATCCCTCTACAAAATAGTTTCAGTGACTCTGCTGTAATTTGTTCCACGGTTATAGACTCCGTTGGATTTAACTGAATATATCTCGTGCCACCTCCATCTTTCATGCGCACTTGTTTATATCCTTGGCCACTTTCAGCATGCAACCATCCTTCTTGGATTTTGGTACATGGAACTTTCTTTCGTGCACCAGTTGATTGAGTCAAGGACTGTTGAATAAGCACACCAACAAAAAACAGATGAGAATTCAATATGCATAATTCTCATGGTATTATTTATAGTATGAAGATGACTAAGGTTGAACTGAGTTTGACTACAAGTGTGAACAGGAGAATTAAATTGCATAAATCTATTGAGTAAAACAGGCAATAAATAGGGGACAAGTTAGTATATCTGAACATGTGATGGATACAACCTATGTGAAATCTGAAGTATGAAGTGTGAAGTGGGAAGTGGGAAGTATGAAGTGGGAAGTGTGAAGTATGAAGTATGAAGTGTGAAGTATGAAGTGTGAAGTGGGAAGTGTGAAGTGGAAAGTGGAAAGTATGAAGTGTGAAGTGTGAAGTGGGAAGTATGAAGTGGGAAGTATGAAGTGGGAAGTGGGAAGTGGGAAGTATGAAGTGGGAAGTATGAAGTGTGAAGTGGGAAGTATGAAGTGGGAAGTGGGAAGTGGGAAGTGTGAAGTATGAAGAATGAACTGTGAATTGTAAAGTTCAAATTTTGAAGTATCAGGTGTAAATCCATCCTGATTTAATGCAAACTTTTCAAAACTACTCTGTTATCATTACATAGCATACATTAGATAGTATATATCCTAAGCAGAGTCAAACTATCTCACACATCATAATTACCAAACAAACTGTGCCGTTCCCGAGTCAAACATTAAATACTCTGCTTTGACGAGTGGCAAAATATTCTGATACACAAATCACATCACCAGCAATACTATAAAAAAGTGTTATATCGCGTAAATGTGACGCAACGAATGCTACAACTCATGTACGTCATACGTCAAGGCAGACACAAGATGAGATAATCAATGGTCTTAAAATCTGTACATCCTCCATTTCAAGATGATAATGTTGTCTCTTTGCAAAATGATATCAAAGTAGGACAACCACGAAGTAGAATACTGTTCAAAGTTCAGCACAGAACAGTACAGTACACCTAGTATTACTCTGATAACTATCAAATCACTTCCGTCCGTCTGACTCTCGATCACTGGTCACACCAAAAATGTCCGCGTGGTGTGGAACTATGATTAAAGTTACTCGATTTCTCATCTGGGGACATGCAAACAGCTAGACACGCTATTCTGGTTTAAGTATCTGTAAATCGTTTACATATTACGATAACATGGTTTTCTAATGAAGTAAGAACTGAACTTACCTGTTGAAGCTCGAGCTCTGGCTCTGTGGCCATGGATGTTGACGCCATTTTGACACTAATGCAATGCCCATGATGCATTGCGTGCAAATAAAGTTAGAAGTAAGAAGTGTGAAGTGTGAAGTGCGAAGTGCGAAGTGTGAAGTGTGAAGTTCTAATAGGCTTTCGTAGGGTTTAGCCTTGATCTCTTAGATGACCTATCTCATATTGACGTAATGAATAGCACGAACCAATTCTCAGCTGCTCTATTGACATATTTTCTTATCTTCCTAGTAATACGGTTGCGAGTTAAATGCCTCTCTTTTACCTTAGTCTCTGTAAAGAATTGGCTGGTCGCGATCGGCCGATCAGATGAGATGAAAATATGAAACTCCAAACAAACAAACAAACAAACAAACAAACAAACAAACAAACAAAAAACATACAAACAAACAATCAAACACACAAACAAACAAATATAATACAATATAATATAATACCCCTATTCATCTAAACACAACATTCCATTGGTACTACAGATGTTACTCAATATTCGATCATTCGATTTTTTCCCTTTATAATCGCATTGACGCCAAAGTATGTAATTGCTTCAATAGTCATGTACACACACAGAAAACATGCTGTCGCCCAAATGTCTATATCAGACGAAAAGTGGAGAAAAGTATGTCATTTTGGCATAGCTACATTGATGTACCTTAGGGTGACCCAATTTTATTTGTTTGTCATTATTTTTTCATAGCAACTATATGGGTCGGTCGGTCGATTCTAGTGAAGAGAAAAAAAAGAAAAAAACAGAATTCGACGAAAATCATCTTCTTCAGTTTCTCTACCTCTCCTGTTCTTCCTCTCTATCTTGGATTCCTTGCAACAAGCCCTCTCCAAGCTTCTCTACACAGGCTCTCTTCTTGAATAGCTTCCCTCATGAAAGAAAAGTTCTATTTTGAACAAGTGTGGTCGTCGCCGCCATGACTGTAGATGACAACCACAGTCTAGAAATGTGCTCATTATTGCCAGAGGTATTTGCTGTTCCCCAAACTATTAAGGGCGGGCGAAACTAACATTTAAAAAAAATTGATGTCGTTGCTGAAAATTTGGGTTGGTCGCGTAATGAGAAACAGGACAAAATGGGGTAACGTGTATGGATTTTCTCAAATCACATGCAAAACGGTTATGCAAATATATCATTTAAGTTTCAAGTATTACAACAGGATATTAACCATAATATTATACAGTCAGTGCTCCTAAAAACCACTCTCTGCCTTGCTCTTCGGGGTATATCATTGTAAAGTGTACTGCTATGCATATAAATTAAATAATACTTATTTCCTTCCCACGACACGAATTACGATAGATGTGGGCTGTGGGGTATAAGTACAAATTTCCCCCTAGGCTCTGACTCAAAATTGAATACCGAATACTAGAGACTCCCTAGTAACTTATTCTAAAGGAAGTCACAGAGTTTAATTTGTTGACCTTAAAGTGATTTCACTCATTCGACAGAAATATTTGAGTTTACGCGAACAAAAATCTGTTTTAGTTTAATTGCAGACGAGTTTTGTGAGATGGTCATACTAAATACAAATGTCATTTTACAGTGTGTATTGCATTGTATGTATGTAATTAAGTAAATAAATGAGTAAATTAATAAATGATAAAATAAATAAATAAAGTAAGTAAGTAAATAGATAAATTAATTAATTAATTAATAAATAAACAAATAAATAAATAAATAAATAAAGTAAGTAAGTAAGTAAGTAAATAAAGTAAGAAAGTAAATAAATAAATAAATAAATAAAGTAAGTAAATAAATAAATAAACAAAACCAGTAAATAAAGGAATAAATAAAGACATGAATAGAAGCAAACAAACAAACGAACAACCAAACGAATAAATAGTTAAATAAACAAACAAACAAACAAACAAAAAAAATGAATATATGAATAAAATAAATGATAAATGAATAAATAAATAAACAAGTGAATAAAGAGGTAAACAAGCAAATGAACGAACGCATGAATGTATGAATAAATAAATGAAATAAATAAATAATAAATAAATATATAAATAAATATTAAATAAATAAGATAAATAAATAAATGAATGAATGAATGAATAAATAATTAAATAAATAAATAAATAAACAAGACTACAAATATCTTGTTTCGTCATGTGTCCTTCTTTATCGTATTTCGGTGCCACTGGTTTCAAAACGGGGCAAATGTATTTCTGGCTTAGCAAGGCCAACAACCTTTCTGTCACCCTGCTAGTATAGCGTGCCGTGAACCTTTAATCCGGAATGTATGTAATTCTATAGCCGCCCTGAAAAAGACTGTAAACACACGTATGGTAGTTTTAGTATCTTTATTATACAAAATGTTGTTTAATACAAAATTTATACAAACTTTTCATCAATCAATAGAAAACTCAATGATATAGAGAAACGAAAATGGAAAGTACTTGTTGACGAAACACATTAGACTGAGCTTACAATGGCGCTTACAACGTATCGGTATCTGCGAATGCACGTTGTCCTTGTTTGTGACTGAACGTGTGAATGACATCTAAGTTCTATAAGAGATAGAGAAAGCTAGCGTTGCAAATATTCGGTACGTGGCGCTAGCCTATTAGACACTAATGTTCTGAAACTTGACCTTGAAGAAAAACCAACAAGACACGGTTAAAATGACTTTGGGGGCCTATCAGTAATCGTTTTTAAAAAAATGTCCTCAAACGCTATCTCTGTGAATGACGTTCGTAATTATCATTCGAGGGATCAATTGCACGACAGTAAAAATCCCCAACACGATGACAGAGATAGAATTAAGTGCATTTTCACGTTTTTCTCTCAAAACAATAAAGATTCAATGAGGTTTCTTTTCTAAAAACGTTACAGTTGGACGCTTTACGTACAGCTAGGTAATGAGTGTCAGCTGATCCCTAGGCGAAACTATATTTATTATTAGAGAGTTAAATTCCTTCATAATCACAACCGGCTGTGAATGTATGCTACTTAGATGTTGTTGCACATTGTGATTTCAGTAATTTCATTATAGTATACACAGGTAGATAATACCATCATAAAAAATTGTTGTCGTTACATTGGTATATGAGAGTAGCACAGTACTAAAATGTAAGCCTCTCATCAAGACCAAATTGTATCAAATCATTTCAAACTCACTTAAAGGAGCCTTCATTAATTACGGTGTGATAGGGGGTCACTTTTTACAAATCGGTTCTTGGGCAGGATTATTTGACTCAAATTTATTAAATAAATCAAACATTTTTTATTTTATCTTTTTATTTTTATTTTGGCATCCCACTGCTGCAACTACTGTCAGATGATGATACCAGGTGGTGCTAGTGGCGGCAATCCGTGCTTAAAATCATCCATGTGGTGACAGCGATATTTGAGTCCTTAGCATTTACTCTAAAACTCGTGTACATGTCCCTTTTCATTTTGACCCCATCTATTTTTGAAATTCTTGAATATGTTAAGAGGGGGATGGGAAATATTTCAGACAAAGGAAAATGCCACTTTTTTAAATAGAAAAAAAATGAATCGGGGAGGGTAACATTTTACAGTGATTTCTACGCCCCCTGTAATTACTGAAGGCTCCCTTAAATTTATTGGTCACCTAAGTTTATGGAGTCAGTCGGGCTTCATTCTCGCAAACCAGAGCTGTTATTTCTTCCGCGACCTATAGACGGTCACGGTGCCGTAAAAGAGGCGGTGGTTTGCGACGATGGTCGGACCTCTGACGTATCAACATGTAACGTACAGGAGTGATATAGTGATGCTGTGAACTTAATGAAATTAATCCGTATATTTTTGTGGGATAGTCAGGAAAAGGACATCGCTATAAACTCAAAATTCATTATACATGATGAGGCTTATTGTTAAATTTGTATTTCTCTCTAGGTTCTAACATCCCCTTGTGTTTTAATTTATTTTCAAAATGCACTGATTATTTACCCCTACTGACGAGAAAAGGAATGATTTTACGATAATTGGTTATGAAGGGATGTGTATATATGCTTTCTTTAGTGCGATGACACACGTCGGATTACTAATAGTTTGCGAGTCAATTCTGTAGCCACACCGGAGAGGATGGATAGGTAGAAACAAAATCGGGAATTATCAATTCCTAGGACAGTTTCTAGTCTCTAGGCCTTCCAGAGGCATTTTCATCGTTAGTCGGATTGACGCGTGTGATGTATATGTTTGCTGTCAAAGGTTGTATATGCCCACTAACGAGTCGGTAAGACGATGTAACAGTCATGGCCACACATTTAAAGCACTTAGCTAGGAAGTTAATACTGTGTATATGCATCTACGTACGAGTTTCATGGACACACCACGTCTGACGATATTATTAGATCTATTTTATAGTCCGCACTGAAGCCGGCCGGGCCATATAGAAATCATTTCCATCCTGATTTGCTGTTTATTTTACAGAAGTACTAGAAACATATACGTTGGTTATGTTATAAAACGCTACACGCGGCAGAAATAAGAATGCACAGATTGTTTGCTTAGTAGCTTTTTACGTCTCCAAACAACTCTACTCAGACTCTAATGAAGTGTATTTCCTACTTAGTTTTAAATTCTATCACGTACCCGACTCGTGTCGAACTATTTGCAGTCGAGTTCAGCAATGACTATAGTTGACAGGAATGAATAGATTGGTTTGTAAAGTTGATACTTCCCTCGCTTTTTTTTTGCAATTATCAAAGAAAATTGCATAGACCTATTAATACAATAGTTGAATCCCCAAACTACATCTGAAAAAAAAGGACTTCGACCCACTCCCAACGTTATAGTAAAATTGAATCGCTTTTTAGCAATTTTCTATGATTAGCGTCGTTTATATTATGACTAGGCTTATAGAACCATATATTGACAGGGATTTCCTGACTCCTGCAATTGAAATTCACACCGTGACTCCATTCACAATACGGTTGCTGTTACCGGCGGCGTTTGAAAAAAAAATCTTCCGAAACTCTATGGAAAAAAATGTTTTATAAACCCCCTTCTAATACAGTGGTGTTTTGTTTGTCTGTAATATATATATATATATATATATATATATATATATATATATATATATATATATATATATATATATATATATATATATATATATATATATATATATATTTATATATATAATATCGTTACACCTGACGATCCTTCGGGTGAAACGGTCCGTAGTGTAATTCCACTATGTAATATCAGACTCGTCTTCTTTCATTTTTATGTATATATATATATATATATATATATATATATATATATATATATATATATATATATATATATAACTCTCGGTGAGTATCAATCTGCTAAAACAGTGCTCTATACCGCAGTGGCAGAGCGTAATATATATATATATATATATATATATATATATATATATATATATATATATATATATATATATAAGAGCGAACCGCGACCACGTGATAATACGACATGTCATCGCCTGTGTTACCCTTTAAAGGTGTGTTGGAATGGCGGTATATTAGCTTTGTCGTTTTATTCCCCGCCATATATACATTTTGTAAGTGTTCATAATATTAAAGTTCGTGACTGTAAATTAGTTTGATGGTATCAATGGTTTAATTATAACTATTTTGTGATTTCACAGCTTACAGTCAGTTGAACCCAATAATCAAGTACAAGTAAGCAGGTTGAGCAAATACAACTGCCGACATCAGACCGTGGACGAACGGAACATGTTACAAACAGGGGAAAGTAAACAACTGTATTGGGTTAGTAACACTTGGCACAGCATGTCGGAAGTACAGAGACTTGTATTAAATTTCGTCATTTGATAAGAGCAACTGTATGGGCTCTTTATATAATAGTTCACATTCACAAACAAATTTGATGTTCCCCTAGCATTTCATGTACACATAAAGAGGCCATAAAACTGTTCTTATCAAACGGTTACCATGAATTACATTAAAATGCAATACAAGCCTCTGTTGTTCAAGCCTGCCGTCACTGTGTGTGCCACCTTGAATTGCAAGTGTCATTAATCCAATTCATTTGTTTACTTTCCTTGTTTGTAGCAGGTTCTGTTCGTCCACGGTCTGATGTCGGTAGTTGTACTCTATAATAACGAATATTTAGACGTAAATTTGTGTAAAACTTGAACTTGGTGATATGTGAATGGTGTTACTTTATTTAATGTTCATATTCGTAGTCTCATCCTCAACCAAACTTTGCCATATCTTATATGAAAATACCTAATAGCGTGACTAATATAAATCGAAAATATAAATGACAAGGCTCCAAGCATCTAATTGCTAAAGGCGTCAAGGCTTTATAAATTGCATTTTGGTATCATTTATTTGCCGGTTATTCACGGTAGAGCATACAGTGTCGCTGTACTTTTTCACTTTAAAGTACACAGTGGGTGTTTGATTTAATTCATTTTCCACACCTAAGTGGCTAATATCAAGTCTGTATAAAGACATGTACCATCCTATCAGCCACCACTCGATCATGTGAGCGTAATGTTGTGTCTGACGTTGTATTTTACAGACTAGTGGAAGGCCTAGTGGAGTGGTGACTGATAGCATGGCACGACATGTCGTATTTTAAAGACTGGAGAAGCCTTGTGGAGTGGTGGCTGATAGGGTAGTATGACACGTAGTATTTTACAGACTAAGGGAAGGTCTGGTGGAGTGGTGTGGCTGATAGGGTGGTATCACACGTCGTATCTTACAGACTTGGGGAAGCCCTGTGGAGTGGTGACCGATAGGGTAGTACGACACGTCGTATTTTAAAGACTGGAGAAGCCTTGTGGAGTGGTGGCTGATAGGGTGGTACGACACGTAGTATCTTACAGACTAAGGGAAGGTCTGGTGGAGTGGTGACTGATAGGGTAGTACACGTCAATGGGGCGGGGAAGGCCTGGTGCATGGTGGAGTGGTAGGTGATAGGGTGGTATGACACGTCGCATTTTAGTGACTCTCAAATATTTACATCACAAAAGTGTTGTATGCATCAGCGAGTTTGAATTTGACTAGGGGAATTTGAAATGTTTTTATAGATTTAAAAAAAATAATGTATTACGTTTTGTATTCCTTAATATTCATCAAATAGTGCAAGGCAAGATAAGATTTCAGTACTAGTATTGATTTCAACAGCGCCCCCAAATGCATTCCACTAAAATCAGTTCGACCTCTATATTGTATTCTTGCAAATTTGAACCAGGGCTGTTATTTCTTCTGCGACACTGCAAAATAACGCGTCTTAGACGCTGGGGTTTAGGACGATGGTATATATTGCCACCAATATCAGCACTTTTCAATGATATTACTGTTATGGCGAATAAATCATTTGTGGTAGACATTCCTAGTCGTAACATTATACCGTCGTGACGTCACACCGCTTGCACTCATCTTCATCTAGTAATCATTACATTAGAATCAAACTTCGATATACTAGCTGGTAGTTGTCTGTTTTTATATCGATTGAATCACAAAGTTCAGCGAGAACATTACCCAGGTGACCTTTCAGCGACCTTAGTAATGTAACCTATTTTGATCTTGATAAGAATCGAAAGTATTGAAACGTCAATGGATGACTCGGTTGGAATAATTCTTGCCTTTTTACGTCATTTAGTTCTACGCTAGAGTATACATGTATCGCCAGGGTTCTAAATTAAAATGTAAAGGCGATCGTTGCATTCTAGAAGATTTCCTTTGATTCCATTTTTTTAGGTGTTGCGTTTTATTTCATTTCCTTCTATATATATATATATATATATGCCGTTGCCTAAGTTAACTGACTCCCGGGATATCAAATTTCAGTACGGGCATTCATATAAAATTTACATGAAACGAATACTCCGATCCGATATCAATCATTAACTGTAAAGGCTTATAGCCACTGGGCAGAGATACATTTTGTAAATGTTACCAAGGTAAAACAACTTGCGATTAATTCACGGTGCGTAGTATATGAAGCACGCCCGAAGACATCGTTCCCGGCGTAACTATCTAATGACACTATCCAAGACGACTAAAGAAAATGGATGTCAATCGTGTATTTTATTTACATCATTCTTATGTACACGACTGTCCTTTCTCAAAGACGACCTTCCCTTTCCCTGTTCACACTGCTATTATTGTGATAGGTATATGAACAGGACTTGACTGGCCACATAGGGGCGTGTGATATTTCATGGATTGTTGTTTTCCTGGTCTACTGACTAAATATAACAACCTTTTGACTATGTACTCCTACTTGTAAGGAGAAAAGAGACTCTGAAAGGGGGACATCGAGTCACAATCCTGTATAAACTCCTGTGTACGTCTTGCTATTTTGAATAATCAGCTCGTTGCTGCTTGGCTGTTCGAAACTACGCCTATGTAAAGAAAGCCCCTGGAAACACATTGTGCAATATCTTACCCACAACTCTCTTTGATTGGTATGCTTGGAAGTTCCTTATTTTATGACTTCTTCAATAACCCATATTTGTCAACATTTTAAGCATAGTAATTACGTTTAATTAATATGTAACAAAAGTACGTTTGGGAATCAAAAATAAAGTTCTAAATTTTACATAAAATGTGCTAATAAGTAAATGAAACATGTACTGTAAATGAAACCCTTTTCAATGTCAAAGTATCAATAACTTGGGTAGACAGTGTGTATGATGAGTTTTAGTGTGTAAATTTTTTTGTCATACCTATTCAAATAAATTTATATCTTTGGCAAAGTCATAACAGGTGCATATAATTTACTTAGTTTTGTGGAAAATATTTTGCATGTCTTTCAAGAAAATCTGTTGACAAATTTCTAAAATTGCTACTCCTACAATAAATCATTGATACCGGAACCAATGGAAATATATATTCAGAAACTCATCAGTGTCAATTCTACGTTTTGAAAATGGCAAAGATATCCTTAGAAAAGCCTGTACACAGGACAGATTTGTCTGACTCCAAGGAGCTGATGTCCAACAGTACAAATCAGAGAGAGGTGTGGGTAAAATCTTGTACAGTGAAGCAGTCACTACTTTCGCAGAGAGCTTTGTCCCTTGGTATTCTGTAGAAGTTTAAATCAGGGATGGTTTTCGTATTGTTCAGACATTTAGGCAAGCAGCAGTACTGTATGATTAACTGAATTACCATGTTTACCCCCAGTGTCCACACAAACAGGAAGTAGAGCGCCACCATGGCAAATTTTGGAACGGCCAATTAGGTACAGACTGTGCAACTAGTTCAGTACGAAAATGTCAATTTATTCACATGCTTACGATAAAACTACTAACTTAAGATGACATTAATTGACCGGCGATGTATCTTTAATTTGGTAAAGCCTAAACAAAATTGTCACTTGGTTCCGGTTACTCGACCCCACCTAGTTTTTTTCACTGCTAAACCTAAACTATTTATATGCATTCGAGAGAAAAAAACAATAAAATAGTAGAAGTGGAAAGTTGGAAACTGAAATCAACCTAAAAAGACAATATAGAACTGTTCTTCCAATCTGTATATGGTTGTACATCTGATGAGAAGAAACCAATAACACAGATACCATATGGAAAACAACGGAAAATATAACTAACTGAACTAGACACTCACTCATGAAAAAAAATATATATAAAAAATAAAATAAAAAATCTACCTACTCCACCTATTCTAAAATTGAGCGTAATCGGAACAACACAATTTTTTCCTTAAAAAATATTTCAGTAGATTTAGGGCGCTCATACTTAATGGTATGTTTCATGTAAGTCTACTGGGAAAGTTATAAACCCGGTATTTCCGAGTCAATGATACGGTAAGGTTACGATGGAATTGAATCTTAAAATATTACATTATACCCTTTATCTTCAGTTGATATCAATCCTTCAGTAATATATTTCCTTAACTTGAGACAGACAAATTGAAACAAATTTTCATTAACATTTTCTGTATTCCTGACCTTACATAGAGTACACTGTTGTTTGCCCTCTCCACATTGAATCGATAAAATTCACAGTTATTAATATTATGCGAGAACTTAGGGATCCCTAATATTTAAACACAGAGTCGAAGGTTATTGGGTCGAGCTACGGACGGTCGTGATTTTAGTGTTTTTATAAAAAAAAATCCACTCAAAAACACTACTCGAATATCACCATGGCAAACATCTTCAGATCGCTAACTAGGATCTATTTGTCTTTATTGGACGGTTGCTAGGTAACACATCGGAAAGGTTTGTCTTTTGTACATATATGTAGATGTAGACTTCTCGCCGTCGACGTTCGTTTGTCGATGAGTTGTTGTGAAGACGAACACCAGATTCTAGATGATACGAAAACGATGAATACGAACAAGACATTTCAGCTCCTTTGTCAAGAGATCTCAATATCATTCGAGTAGATATTTGAACCAACGTACTGAGACAAGGACGACACTGTATATACGGTAGGTAAAATAACCAACGTTCAACGAAAAAAAAAACCCGGCAAGTGGTGGTTTTGTATATTAATGCCATGTAGAGTATAAATGCTATTT
This sequence comes from Glandiceps talaboti, assembly GCF_964340395.1. Classification (NCBI taxonomy): domain Eukaryota; kingdom Metazoa; phylum Hemichordata; class Enteropneusta; family Spengelidae; genus Glandiceps; species Glandiceps talaboti. Next base: position 19,801,799 of record NC_135553.1, read on the forward strand.
TTAATCTGCCAATGCATATTTGTACGTCAACGACCGTGCTGTGTCTTATAATGTATTGATGTGAACATCAACCGTTCATTCACTCTGTGTCAACTCTCTTCCATGTTGACACAGCTTTCTTCGTTTCATGAACTACGCAATGTTGAGAATCAAAACACACGTTCGTATTGCCTGGTTGTGGGCCCCTTTGAAGTGTCTCATGATTGTTATGACAGGTGTTTACTTTGTGCTACAATTATGCTATCGATTATTTTTTTCTGGATGTGATCAAATTGACGGCTATAATGTATAGCGCCCTCATGATGAGCGACCGTACCTAATGTGTTAAAACCAAAACCTACTCATTGCGTGGAGATGTTCCTTAATTGCATCAAGATTCTGACGCGTGGTTGACTGAAAATGGCTTTATAACGAAATTGTCGTGCGTGAACGTATAACGCGAGTCTTCGATTCAGTGAACGAATCGTCATCGCGTTTTTAAACAGTCTTAAACGACTGCAAAGGGGCTCTCAAGGCATATACACATCGATAAATTACGCTGTTTTATGTGAAAAATACTGAACGCATGACCGCATTAATAAACATGCCAAGCAATTATTGAGAGGGCATAGTTTCTGGCAAGCTGAAGCCAATCAATTAACTCCTATACTTGTATTGATTTCTATACCATTTCAGGTTGTAATTTCATGCATCATTGTGACTATGCTCTGGCTGAGTAATCTTCGCAGACGAATGAGCAGTTAACCCCCAAACATGACACGATGGGAACGTTAGAGTCACGAACACAATATGTTAAGATCTTATCGTAACCTTACAGCCCTATATTCCTGTGTTGATTAAATCTTTTAATTGAAGATGGCCGAAGTGAGTTTAGTTCGTACGTGTTACATCCTAATGGGAATAAGTATGGTTCTGCTGTTCTTCGCTGTTGTGTTCTGGATTATTGGTGGTGTGAACGATTCTTTCAAAGAGGAGTTTGTCGGTACCATGTTGTTCGCAACATCTGGAATGATAATTGGTGTGATGCTATTCATTGTAATGTGTTGTGCGCAGTATGGGGAGAGATGTACGCGTTGTTATGACTGCTGCCCTTCGTTAGTTCCCCCTCCACCAGGTCGAATTCCTCAATTTACACCAGACAGTCCAGTTGGAGAGACGGGAAACAGATTGTCATCGACATCCAGTTGGTTGGACCGCCACTTGTTACATGTACGCCCACATATACCACGGACACCTGTTTCTAGCACGGGTTTGATGGTAAGTCTCGGTGGAGACAGTCATTCTGATGTGTACTTGGATTTTCCTCACGGCACAGGGAGTGACTACTCCCCAAGGACTATGGAACCTGACTCCACAGTACGAGACTTTCTTAACAGCCTCGCGATCGATGAAAGAAGGGGGAATGTGCACTCAGATGAGCCGTCATTGCAGATACTGGGTCCTTCTATGACGAGATATAGTAACCATGACTCAACAGAGTAAGTCATAGTAATCCATCACAACCATAATAATACCATTTATAGATTCATACGTCATTCAATTATGTTTTTCTAATGTCTAATTGACCGAAAGAATTGACACACGAAGATTGAGTTGCATATATAGCGCCATCATCGTGGAATCTAGATCCACTTTTACAATCATGTTTCATACATGTGGGAAAATGTACACATTGCCGCATATACATGCATGCATGAATGTGAGTGGGGGTGGGGGTGGTAGGTGGGTATGCATGTGTGCTTGTTTGTGTATGTATGTATGTATGTATGTATGTATGTATGTATGTATGTATGTATATGTGTGTGTGTATGTATGTATGTATGTATGTATATATGTATGTATGTATGTATGTATGTATGCATGCATGCATGTCTGCCTCTGTGTGTCTGTGTGCTGCCCTATAGTGTATCCACTATACCAACCAATCAACTAATCAATCCGATCATTTAATGCATCAATGAAACAATACAAAAGGTATACATTTCTTTTCTTACGTAATCTCTCTCCAAAGTCTTCCATAAAAACAAATGGTGACGATTTCAATTTCATATTTTGGTCGTGGCCCATATTAACAACATATTTCACCCACCATTTTATTGTGTCCAACTACTCGTATTGACTTGTGAATACTTTATATCATAGTGTGAACGTGTCTTTATGTACATATAAATACAAATTACTTTTTTCTCTCTGTTTTCCAGTATCTACTACCCTGAGTCTGAACACGATTTGTCAGACAGGAATGAAATACCGCCCTCTTACGACACAGTTATCAGTGACAATGTACATTCCGACAGTGAAGGTAGTTCATATCATGAGGACCTTAATGAACTTCCGCCGACGTATGAAGAAGTTACCACTCCACATTTGGAAATCAACAATATGCTAATGAGTTGAAAATCTTGATAATATCTATTCATTTTCCATCAAAATTTCTTTGGAATTTTTATCAACTTATTTGCGTTGTACTTTGCTCATATTGAATCATGTCGTGTCACCTATTGCTTAGTTTTCAGGAGCCCACAGCATATATAGAATTCACGAGATGTTGTAATGGTAAAAACTTTGAGCTTGGAATTAAAAGACTAGACATTACAAATTCACACTAAAGAGTTACCGCAAAGTTAGCATTTCAGCAACAAAAACCGTATTTCTTGACTCAAACTGCGTACACAATAAACAGTCGCAGTGCTACGTTTAAATTCGAAAGAACACCCATCTCCCATCGAGGAAATTAGGCATATAGTCACGTAGTGATACACATGTTTCTGTCCAAAACATAAATATATAAAGTAGGACAAATGTGACCAAATCTTGTGCGCAAACATGAAATACAAACCAATCCTGTCACATGTGATTGAAAGTACTACTTTCAGAACCAGTTTCCTTGATAAAAAAAGTTCTTAACATCATTTCAGGTACCACTGCCGTATATGAAAGTTTGCTATCTATCCCTTTTGAAATAAATGAAATTTGGAGATCATCTTGTTTTCAAGCAAATTGACACACACATACACATACATACATACATACATACATACATACATACATACATACATACATACATACATACATACATACATACATACATACATACATATACATACATAATAAAGTTGGTTTCTTATATAGCGCTTTCCCACTCCGTGCTCAAAGCGCTTTACAATTATTACCCCTGGCTCGGATCAGAACAACACAACGGCCCGTTAGTCTTCCTCAACTCCCCGGGGAGCATACAATCCATTGCAGCCATTTAAGCGCATAGGATTAAAGCCTTCACATTGCAACCTACATCCTACCAGGTCCCCAGTTATACAGCTGGGTTGACTGAGGCACAGTCGTGGCTCAAATCTTGCCCAAGGACTTTAGCCACTCAGAAACAAACAGCAGGCAGCGACGGGGCTCAAACCTGCAACCTGTAGATTCCAAGCCGGTCGCATACATACATACATACATACATACATACATACATACATACATACATACATACATACATACATACGTACATAAATACATCCATCCATCCATCCATCCACACACACACACACACACACATACATACATACATACATACATACATACATACATACATACATACATACATACATACATACATCCACACACACACACACACACACACATTCATACATGCATGCATACATACATACATACATACATACATACATACATACATACATACATACATACATACATACATACATACACACACACACATACATACATACATACATACATACATACAGACATACATACATACATACATACATACATACATACATACATACATACATACATACATACACATGACTCCACAATTAACTGAGTTCGTACACCATCATTTTTTATTAAGCCAAGCTTAAGGTTACTCAGAAATCGGGCTCAGATCGTAGACTAATTTGTAGCAGTTTCCATTATGTCCACCCCAAATCCAGTTCAAAATTAATTCTTGTCTAGATATCTATTCCAGCCCGAGTTCTAGTTCTTCCTTAGTGTTTATTATGCATTCATTATATCGGTATTTGCTATGTAATAAAAACATGTCACTCAAATGACTAAAGTGGCTATTAATCTTTAGTAAAAATTATTTTAACAATTATATTGAAATAAAAGAAATGATAATTAACCTTATAACAATATCATTTTTATCATTTTTTACACAAAATGTTTAAGAAAATTTAAACTGAGATCATTATAGCTTTAACTTTTTTATGCATATTTCAAGCAAACAAAAGTATGATGTAAATTATGGAAACGTTTTACCTTTCTCCTACAAATCACAGAGTATCTCTATGAAGTGTTATGCTATCTCTCGCTTTCAATAGGAAACTTGCAATCCAGACTGAACATGCTCAGATGCAAAGGACCATGATATTATCTGTGGTTATTGTTATGCCTAATCTGGATTACTGATGAATTAACCTCCCACAATGATCAGAGTTACTATGAATTGGTTATTTGTGGTTACAAACAATGTAACAATATTTTTTTACAATACTAATTAATTAGCATTCGTTATCACATTTCCCATGATGCAACATTCAACATGGCGGGTTTACAAGTCCCCTATTGGTTATGGAATGCTGAAACTTTACCATATATAACAGAATGCATAGTGATCACACAACGGGTTTTTACGCACAAATACGAACAGTTTAGATAACAGAATTCTAGTTATAAAATACATTTTTAAATCGCGATTTCAAGGTAGATTTCATATTACTACAATTTATTTCATTACGGTAATGTTAACAAGATAACACTTGAAGCTGTATCAAATCTATATTTCACACAATTAATATCAACACCTAAACAACGAAACATATTAACATTGAATATTTTTCTTAGTTCCCTTTACTTTTCTTCATTCATCCGATGAAATGGCTAATGACCTAAGGGGCCTTACTATTACGGGTCACTAGACGAATGGTGACCAAAGCCTTAGGTCAAGAGTACTCCAGCTGAATGAAGACAAATATTTGGAAATAACATCATTATTCCTTATGGGAAAATAGGGAAATTGGCAATTTGGAATGAAATCATTTGATTGATATTCAAAACATCGTCGAACCAGTGACGTCGTAGACACAGGTTTTCGTTTTGTGTGCAACGACTATTGTATACTATCCATACTTTCTGTTCGACGATAATAACGTGTGCATAGTATAATTGACTAATTGACTAATAGTATAATTGATTATATCATTAGTAATGCATAGCGTTCAAATTTATCTTAGCCAGGTTATATTTCAAAGGGATAATATAATGACCTCTCGCCCCTTTTCCACAACTTTATCTGAAATATGAAAAAGAGAATATGTCAGTATGAATATAAAAAAAAAACACTTTTCAGGTATAAGCTGTACATGTAGCAAACATTGAGCGAGAGTTTGAAAAGGAAGACATATCAATAATCTATTTTTGATTTTAGAATCATTCTTAATTGGAATATTATTCGGCCAAACTTTGTAAAAGTTTCACTACTTTCAGAGGAACGCCATTCGAGGAAATTAACGCATTTTCGAAAAATTCGGATTCTAGGTTTTGCGACCACTGTTAGGACAATGGATGTGAAGCAACTCCAATTTGGTGTCATTTGTCAAGTTAACGCCAAATATATAGGATGAAACATTATGTATAAAATTACTCTCCAGAACCAAAATCAAAAAGAAATTATTAATTCCTAATGTGGTGTTCCATTTACGTTACACACATCGTCAAACATACATTGTTGTCAGTGTCTCTAAAATGTGATTGTGAACAATTACGTACATTTGTGTATTTGTGTCCCCTTTCAGATATTCAGAATTATCGCTATCGCCAATATCATACTCATCAATGCAGAAAGTTCACGCCGATTCGATATGGGACTACTTCCTGACCAACCTGTATAAGAAGTGAAAAAGAGAGAGTACTTAGTAATTAAAAATCCACGACCCTTTATTTGAAGAGTTGTGCTTTCAATTGAACTATTAATATTGTAAATGAATTTGCTGACATACTCTAATAATTAATTTTTCACAAAAGCCACAATTAAAAATGACTGGTTTAATATTGGATTATCCCTTCATAAGTCCATATTTATAATTACTTAAATATGATAAGAGGGGAGGGACTATAATAAAGCACACTTTGTACATGTTTGGTACGGTTGGTTTGGTTTCACTATATACTAGATTTGTAAAAAGTGACCCATCCTTAAATCCCCCTTTTGGAATTGCTGAAGGCTCCTTTAGTTTGATTTAGAAAATAAAGTGTTTTATTGTATTCATCAGTATAAATTTAACAAATTGATAAACTAAAAAAATATTTTGAAAATTGGCAAATATACAAAAGGATAACAAGGTAACGATATTTTTATATGGATAAAGGTGTGTGTTGTTTTGAGGTAACAAATGGAATTTCATTTGGATTTTATAACAGAAAGTCACCAATCAAAAGTGAAATAAGACAAACATTTTGCGGGGATGTAATACTTAATAACATCCCTGATTTACGAGTTAAAGCAGAAATCGATTATTCTCTTTATCAATGTTTCTAGGCTATACCGAAAAAATTGTCATTTTTTTAAATTTCTAAGTTTCATGAAGTCACATACTTATTATGTGTATTGCAAATGTAAATACACGCGGTCAATAGTCTACCACGTGATACGATCTAACTAATAGTAATGCCAGGAGAAATATGTTGTTCAAGGTAGGATGTAAATATGTACACCTGTGTAGAAGATAATTATACCAAGACTTGAGATATAATTAGTATGAGAGTTCTGCATTACGGTTATTCTTTTACTGGTGCATCCTTAGACAGACAGCGATCCTAAATGCACTTACCTTCATGACAGTCTGCCATTTGCATTGTCTTGTCTAGGGGTGCCCATATAAAGGATTTCAAACAAATGAAATTGCAATTGGTGCACGTATCAATGACCGCATTTCAGTGACCTCTTAGGGCACCCCTAGACACAGAATTCCAGAAGGGAAAGAATGGAGGGGGAGGAGTGGGAGATGTAGGGATGTGAGAATTAAGAATTAAGAGATTGGTGTGTTGATGATACTTGTAAGGGAGTAGCCAAAACAATTCTCGCATCCCAACCTTATAACAATAGGCAACATTCTTGAGCGGAGCGATAAGGCTATAAATACTGCATGATTGATACCTACATGCTCCTTTAATACAAGTTGGCAGTGTTCCAGTCCATTCACCATTGGTGCAGGTTCTGGTAGTGTTACCACCAGTAGGATTATAACCATCGTCACAATTGATGGTCACTTCTGTTCCCTCAGCAACAGCATCAGTAGACAACGCCCCATTGTTTGGTGGTGTGAATGGATCACATGGTGCACTGCAGGTTGGTTCATCACTCCATGTTCCGGCATTGCAGGTCACTTCACTCATACCATTCAGTTCCAAACCCTCATTACAAGTGACAATAACGACAGAGCCATCCCCCACGGCTGTATTTGACACATTTCCACCTTCTATTGTTAGTTCAGGACAAAATGCTGCGTAGACAATAACATAAACAGTGCGACACTACAACGAATGACAACCCGAATGACAGAAAACGAATTGCAGCATTTATAGTATGTAAACAGTGGAATGACACCCTTTTCTACATTCAATTAGTTGAATGACATCCTGCGCTATTACACTAGACACTGTTAAACAAGTGGAATGACACATTCAGAGCATTGGAATTGCTTTCATTCCACTTATGCTATATATTAGCGACTGTCATTCCACTTGTTCAGAGGATGCCATTCAACTAACTGAATGTTGAGATACTGGAAATGCTGTCATTCCAGTTACAAAGCATTGGAAATGCTGTCATTCCACTTATGCTATAGAGTAGCGACTGTCATTACACATGTTTAACAGTTCAGATGATGTCATTTAACTAACTGAATGTAGAAAAGTGTGTCATTCCACTGTTTACATACCGTAAATGCTGTCATTCAACTTTCAAAGCAGTTCAATGGCTGCCATTCCACTTATACAGCGTCGGCTGTCATTCCACTTATTTAAGAGTGCAGAGGGTGTCATTCATCTAGCTGAATGTAGAAAAGGCCTGGTGTGTCATTCCTCTTTTTACTTTAAATGCTGTCGTTCCACTTTCAAAGCATTCGAATGGCTGGCAATGTGTCATTCCACTTATGCTATACAGTGTCGACTGACATTCCATTTATTTAAGAGTGCAGGGCTTGTAATTCAACTATCATTCGTTTTCTGTCATTTGAGTTGTCATGATCATTTGTTTTAAAGTCACTCACTTAAACACATGTTGTATTTTTACATTATAAATTTTTCCATGCACTTGTTACAACAAGTTTGACTAAATATTAGTTATCAACCCTGTCTATAAATATTCATAATTTCCTTAGTGGGGTAATATTAACAAAATAAATAACATTTGCAATCATCTATAATCCCTGTGTAAGCCTAATGATCGGTAACCTGTAAAACCAGCTTCACTATGACTACCTTAATAATTATCTATGAGTTAGTTTGTACTGAGCGCCAACACTGGTAAAAGCCCTTCCTCGTCCCAACTCACCATGAAATAGGAAGGTACCGAGAAGGGTGGAATTCAGTGTGGAATGTAGGGAGTTTAAGACAAGCCCAAACCGTCATAACAATTAAACATGAAGTAAAAATTACTAGGTTGCTAAGAAACAACAAATCGATGCACTTTTCACGTACATGTATACTGTTCTTTCAGTGTTACACTGTTATATTTTGGATGTTAGCAGATGTCAATATTTATTTAATGAATTATTCATGACTTTATTAAATATGCACTTAGGCGTCATAAATATTCAATGTTTATCTAATCCATATTCATGTCAATTAACTCCCATGATGCAAATTGTTACACTGAAACAATGAACAGCCATTACAGATTGGAAGAACAGTTTTATATTGTCTTTTTAAGTTGATGTCAGTTTACACATCCACTATTTCTCGTTAGACTTCACAGTTTATTATCTTTTTTCCGAATACATAAAAACAGTTTAGGGTCGGCACTGAAAAAATAAGTGGCAATCATCTATTCAAACAACACCAAAAGTCCGTCATAATGGCATAATATACAGGCACCATGTTATCATTACACTAAACCATAGTTAAGTTTAGAAGTTACATAAGTAATTTCAATGGCGTAAAATATAAAACTCATCATGCATGTTACTCTGCTGTTGATAAAGCTGTAATGGATGTGTTATGTTATGACATACATACATACATACATACATACATACATACATACAATACATACATACATACATACATACATACATACATACATATTACATACATACATACATACATACATACATACATACATACATACATACATACATACATACATACATACATACATACAAACATACATACATTCATACATACATACATACATACATACATACATACATACATACATACATACATACACACATACCTGGACAGTTGAATACTTTTTCATTGTTCCTCAAACCAATACAGGTACGGTCGTTATCATCATTATTGTCACTGGGAAATGTTCCAGTAAAACATATGAATTTAATTGCCGCACAGTTATCAGTTTCTGCAGGCAGTGTAACTGTGAAACCAGTTTGCGATCCAACATCATTAGCTTCGGCTAACAAGTATATACCAGATGGTAATTCAGCAACTACGGACGTCCCCGTCAGTGACGACATATCAGAGTAGTACGCTGCCATCACGGTCGAGATTGTAAAGTAATTTGTCCCACTGGTCTCACAAACCGTTACATCAAAGGTCAGCTCAAGTTGAGCCATACATGAGTCAGCACTCAATGTTGGAGGATCAGTTATAGTTACAATACCAAGCCCACCATCAACTGTGAATATTTTTTTAAAGAAAGATATTGGTATTACATATTTGTAATACATAAAATCATAAAAGAGCATCTCAAAAGCTCGAGAAAGACGCATGTTATTGGTAAAAAAAAAATTTCATATTATAAACCCTTGAAATTACAACAAAAAACCTATAATCCTTAAAATCAAAACATTTGTAAGTGCACGTGGTTATTATACGTTTGTGTAACGAAGTCGACTTCAACTCTTCTGTAGATTCTCACCAGAATGTTACTTGGATCTTACTATCGTCAACACTCTCGACACAGCACAACTATACATAGACACTTGCACAGAACTTCTCAGAGAAGGAGATGTAGCTTTATTGAGCTCTCTTAGCTCCCAAACCAATTTTAAATAAATCTGCTAAAACTTACAGATCACAAGTCAATTATATCCTACCCCATTTCCCATAAATCATCTGTGCTCCAGCCCGCTACACGTCATTGGATATAAACAGTCACATGAATCTACATTGAATCATAATTGGCCAAAGATATGGGATTATGCAAATCCACTATCAGATTAATGCCCTGGTTGGCTTGGGCCAAGTGTAAAGGGATTTATATGTTTCCACACCTGTATGCATTTACTAAACAATAGACTAAATTAATGCCCTGTTTGGCTTGGACCAAGTGTAAAGGGATTTATATGTTTCCACACATGTACCCATTTATTATGTTGTCTTTGGTTCTCAGTTCACTGTTTATATCTGGCTACTTATAGATTCTTTTAGATAATAGAATTACACCCCTTTCATGTAGGGTCTATGGTTCAATGTTTTCATTTCATTAACTGAAGTTTTACCTTGATTATAAAAACTAACCCACTACTCTATGACAGTTTGCTATGTCAATTGTTCGAAATGGTTTACCACAGAATTGCTTTCGAGAGTAAACATGTTGTTTCAAGCCTCTGAAGTAGATTTGTGTTTTATAGATGTATATATTCTGTTTGGGACTACTACAAGACAAAATTAAGACGCATGGTCACTATCACGTTGTTGTGGATCTGTCAAGGCTTTTCCAGTCATTCCACACTCTACTATTAGGGAGCCATCATTATTTACGACCTTCACTCCCAAGTTTTTGAATAAACCACACCCCCTACATCTCCCCAGGTCGTAAATAATGACGGGCTTTTTCAAGAAGTTCCATTTCAATTAAAATGTTAGCATATTTTCTAAGAAACAGCTTGGTTTCATCTATTTTTGACTAGCTAAATGATGGCCTATAGGATGGTTCTCTAGGGCCTACAAGGTTGTCCTGTTGGATGCCAATAGGATTGTCATCTGGGACCTACAGGGCTGTCCTATTGGACACTAATAGGGTTGTCCTCTAGGACTTATAGGGTGTCCTATTGGACGTTAATAGTTGTTTTGACGCCCACGGGGTTGTCCTATTGGATGCAAGTAGGGTACGTTGTCCTATAGGAATCGTGTCAAAAAAAACATAGGTTGCCCTTTAGGACTGCCCTTTTAAACTGTCCTGTAGGATTGCCCTATAGGAACCTATAGTATTTTTAAGTACATGTCTAGATCTGTAAAACATTCATGCTGGGTTTTGGTTGGTGACTAAAAATCCCATGTCTCCAGTGTAATTTTAACATGTGACCCCAACCAATAACTCAGTGTTTTCACCATTTCAGTATAGTGAGCAGATGGATGGTCAACCAGACATTTTTCCTCTCCAAATAAGGAGTTGAATTAAGTATTCAACCAATCAACTGCTATGCATGGTATCCTTGAAAAGACACATAGCTTGATTTGCCAAGTATACGGGTTGTGCGCAGACAACACTTGCAAGGTCAACCATCCAATCATTGAGGCTACTCATGATCATTGTCATACGTACAAAAGCAATAAACGCACTAGGGCAATTACACTCTTTGTCATAAAAGCTTAACATTTGAGTGTTTGATACACAAAATCCATATCATGAAAGCTTAGCATTTGGGTGTTTGAGACACAATCCATATCATAAAAGTTTAGTATTTGAGGTTTTGTGCAACAGCCTGAGGTGACAAAACAAACAGTCCAGGCGAAACAACACTAACTTATCTATCGACTCGCGTTGACGCAATGCTTGATGTCTTCTGTTTTAGAATAAATTGTTGAATGGGAAACCTCAAATGCTAAGCTTTTAAATTTTTATGACAAGGATTGTATGTGTGTCTCGAACACCCAGATGCTATTAAGCTTTTTTTTAATGACAAAGAAATTATACACTCTCAGCATCTAGGTAATTGATACTTGTACTATTTTTAAAGGCTTTCTGTGGTAAAGAGGTTAAGCAATTTGCGTAAAGAAGTTTAGACATCAAATTTTAAGAATTGGGGGAAAAAGACTTAACGAAATTGGCATAGCCCTCAAAGTATTGATGACATTTTTAGGACCTCTCTGATTGCACATCTTTTTTGATAATTAATGATCATACGTGAAAGACTAGTGAATTGGTGTTTTTATGATTGCAAATCATTAAAGAAACTGTTTACGTTCACCCCAGCCTTAATGTATTATAATCCTTATAAGAAGTACAAACACCTTACATCTCACTTCAGAATGACTTTAGTGGTCTGAGGAATTACAAATGTTGGCTACACCTTTACTTGACATTCCGAAGCAGGCTGTAACCTTTATAAATACAGGGTCTTATCAAATGAAATTCTAATGACCAGCGTGAATGGAATAGACGCAGCTGTGATTTTCAAGATAAACTCAATTGATAAGACCCTTGCATCTAAAAAATTATACACTTTTTTCAAAGTCCATTTTAAACAATCAATGCCACATGAGGTATCTGATAATAGGAGGTCGTACAATACAAGGACGCCAATATGTAGACTGAGTGAAGTTGACCTAAGTCACTAGAAACGCTATTTTTTTCATCTCAGACAAGTAAAAGCAGACAAGTTTGCAAAGACAATGGATTGAACCTTAGTCTGAGATTGAACAAAAGACATCTATTTCATGACCTCCTGTTATCAGATACCTCACTTGGTTTTGATTGTTTGAATTGAACTTTCAAAAGAGTGTAATTGTTTATATACAGGGGTCTCAAGTACTCGATAAAAAGAACAGTAACTGCCTTAAATGGTAGATTTATTTTAAATAGTGACAGGTTTGTTTAGGGTTTAGACAAAATGTCCTGACCAGAAACAATTCCTTTTTTGGCCTTACAGCAGTGCAGGATAAATGATCATGAGCATGTAAAACCGTTCATAGATAATCGGGTGCTGTAAAATTAATATTTACTAACCTGCCGCTGTACGTGATATTAAACTCACGAATACCAACATCAGTTGGATTATTGTCAACCGTATTCTGGAAAACATAATAATGATATCATCTATAAGCAAGAAGTCGTAAAGAAAACAAAGATTGCATATTGAGTAAAAAAAGTACCAACATAAATACAATCGAAACAATTTTTTTAAATATAGAAATCTGAAAAAGAAATTGTTTCTTGCTTGATTTATACTATCAAGAGTTTTAAAACAAATATGATCCAACAATTCAGATGTGTATGATGCCTGTGAATTTTAATTAAAAAATTTAGCTGTGTTTCTGTTCTTCCGTAAAATGCATGTTAAACCAGATTTAAACTGAATGCCCTCCATAAGGGGAGGCTTGCAAATTCATGATTTATGCAAGAAATTTAGCTACATATGTGATTTTTGTCAAGTCCCAGTGAAAGTCAGTTGTCAAAAACGTTGTTCAAATGCCAGAAAAGCTTGCAATCTTGGACTGCACTGGGCTTTTATGATCTCCTACATACCCCGGATATGTACACCCGTTTCCACGGCAAATAATAAATGACATTGAAACCCACATTGCGCATCAGTAAGTTTACATACTTCATGGTAGACATCGTAACAATGAAGTGATTAGGTATTATTGCCCTACTTTGTAAAATGTATACATACTTGTTTCAATTGAGATTGACAGATGCACCATGCATCTGCTCCAAATCGTACACATGCGTGAAAGGTGTGAAGTGAGCAGACTATCGTGACTGTATATTTTACAATAAAGCTTACAGATTATGTGTATTTTTAGTGCTCTCCTCCTTGCTTTGATGTAATAATCTTCAGATTTAATGAAAATATCAATACAAATACTTGAAACCCCTGAAAACAGAGTCTTTCTCAGTGTAGAACAACAGCGTGTATCCGTACCGTAGCTTCCTGGTTTACCTTACATTGATGTTGGTGGCGCACTTTCGAAACGAAGTGCATGTGCGACCAGCCGATCGAGTAATTAATTACGCAACTTTACATTTATATTCATGGGATTTTTACCAAACCATAATCAGTTCTTGCCATTACTCAACGGAACACTTGTGCAAAATTTCGTTTGAATTGAGCCAGCCATTTTGGAGAAAACAATGAAACAGACGGACAGACAGACAGACAGACAGACAGACAGACAGACAGACAGACAAACAAACAAACAAACAAACAATCAAACAAACACACACACACACACACACACACACACATACACACACAGAGGCATTTCAGCCCTAATGTATCTCCTTCCTTATGGAAGGAAAAAATGGCTATATTTTCGCTAGACCTCAATACCAATACCTCTCTGTATCAAGACCTAATCGATAACAACTTAACTATGAAGCAATTTGTTCATTAACATAATACTAGTAACAAGTATGTGTATGGGATGGTGTAACACAGATGCATAATAATAATGGTAACATTCCAAAGAAAAACGCAAGAAAATGTAGCGCTGAACGTAGACGCGAATTTTGAAGTATAAATCTAATTCGTAATATGCATGTTATTTCTACCTCCCGTAAGGGCAGTTTATGTTATACCTTTTAACTGTCTGTCTGTCTGTCTGTCTGTCTGTTTGTCTATGTATGTATATATGTATGTATGTATGTATGTATGTATGTATGTATGTATGTATGTATGTGTGCGTCAGACTGAGGACACGATATCTCGAAAGCTAATGCATCGATTCTAATGAAACTTGCTACATATATACATATGAACACTAATTAATCATTTGCAAAATTCATGTTTTTGTAATTAGACTATGTCTTAAGAATTCAAACTTCAAATTCAATGTAATTTTGTACGTGTATTAACCATATGAAGCCTGTTGGCATACTTTTCAGTTTTAACAATTAGTGTGCATAATTAATTAGTGTTGGTAATAAGGCTATATCTAAAGAATGCACACTTCAAATTCTGAGTTCATATGTCATATAATGTTTGTTGATGTAGCTTATAGTTTTAATTCATAATTTGCATAATTAATAATTTTTCGATTAGGTAATATATTAACTATGCAGGCTTGACATTTTATACAGTTTCATATAATTAACTTTCCAATTTAGAGGTACTTATTTATAATAGCTATATCTCAGAATTTTGCATTCCAATAATGTATGTAGAAGATCTATCGTTTTATCCTTAGAGTGATCCTATTTTTTACCTCTCGTAAGGGGGGGGGGTTATGTTATACTCTTGTCTGTCTGTCTGTCTGTCTGTCTGTCTGTCTGTCTGTCTGTCTGTCTGTCTGTCTGTCTGTGGACATGATATCTCAAAACCTATCTTACCGATTCTAATTATACTTGCTACACATCTTCCCTATGCTAAACACCAGAACTGATAAGATTTTGGTAAATATCCAATGAAGATTAATTAGTGGTTTGCATAATCAATGGTTTTTAGTAATTACATCAACCATAACAAAGCACACATATCCTATAAAGCCTGTTGGAATAGTTTTTAGTTTTAATGATTAGTGTGCATAATTAATTAGTTTCGGTAATTAGGCTATAACTGGAGAATTCACACTTCAAATTCCACAACATTTGGTATATATATCTAACATAACAAAGCACAAATGCCCTATAAAGGCAGTTGGCCTAGTTTTTAATGTTAGTGTGTAACTTGCATAAATTATTGATTTTCAGTAATTAAGTCATATATATCTAGAGAGTGCATACTTCAAATTCCACAAACTTTCGTGGTGCATACATCAACCAGAAAAGGCCAAAATATCCTATAAAGCCTCGCATAGTTTTTATTTTTAAAGATTAATATGCATAATTAATTAGGTTCGGTAATTAGGCTATATCTTAATAGGACTGTATTCCAACAATATGTTTCTCATTACCCAACCGACCCAAATGTTTAGCTCCGACATCTACTTTTTTTATTACAAATTTCGGTTTATTACAAATTTCGGCAATTATTACAAATGTCGGTTGTACACAGCACTTTCGATGGCAAAATAGGCAAGTGTCTGGACTGTCGACGCCATCTCTACAGTCATGGCAGCGGCGACGACAATTGCTCACAAACAGAGGATTTCTTTCATGACAAAAGTTATTCAAGTAGTGGACTTGAGAACATGCCAATTTTGTGGAGATTATGGGAAGGGGAGAGGGAGAGAAACGTGAAGAAGATGATTTTTTTAAAAAAAATTATACTTTTTATAATTAACCGAATGACTCATATAGTTGCTAAGAGAAACATACAAAACAATATGATCACCTTTATGAGACATTTAAATCAGTTTGTTTTTTTAACTCTAATGAGTACAATGTACACCATTCCTCACCGGGTTTATCACAGTGTGTACCAGTTCAGTTTTTTTACACTTGTTTGATATGGGATGGTGGGCGCACATTCTGTCGGCAATAAACCCGAATAGCCAGGCTGATAGATGGTCAAACATGGCGGCGGGGAGTGATAAACGTAATATGAAAGTTTATAATATATATATGTTATATGTACTTAAATTAGCTAAATAACGTTCTTGCATATGAAGAAAAGAGTTTAAATATAATATTAGGGTAGCTGTGCAAGTTTTTATGACATCTATCGTGAGATGTCATATTTGAATATATGAACACTGTCAGCCTGCACTTGATTGATTTCTCAGCCGAACTATTCCGAGCAAGAGACGGTGTAAGCCGGTCATGACGTCGACCGTTCGATTCAACGGGTCACTCAGTCCATCCACCATTGTGTATTATTGTGCCTTTTCAAGTGGTCTTCAATAACTCAAGACTACAATAGAGCCAAACATTTGAATGAAGATAAAAAAAGGTAGACAAGCTAAATGGAAAAAGTGACTACGTTTGCCACACACTGTATATTATTTATGTTACCATGGTGACAAAGTAACTGGTAATATTCCGACTAATTTACATGATGAGTCAACACTCCTTTTTAGCACTGACCATCGTCTGAGTTAATAACCAGGGGCTGTATGATTGTAATACGTTGCCAAGTAGATTGACATGTTGTTCTACACACATGGAAGACATTCACAATCATTCCAGTTCCAAAGAAGCCCAACCCTAAACAGTTAAACGGCGACTACCGGCCGATTACCTTGACATCAATTTTGTGCAAGTGTATGGGGAGTATTGTTATGAATTGAGTTATTGCTTTGTGAGGTAGTTAACAAGTTAGATCTCTTTCAGTTTGCGTATAAAGCCCACAGGGGTGTAGAGGATGCATCTATTACACTATCTTAATTGTACAGCATTTAGAACGTTAAAATGCGTACGTACGTACGGATTCGTTTTGATAGACTTCTCCAGCGCATTTAATACTATACAGTTATACATTCTATTAAAGCATTTGATTGAGTTAAATGTTAATTCTAACTTAGTTCTTTGGATCCGCGACATTCTTAAGGATAGACCTCAGCGGGTTTGCGTTAATGGTTATATGTCTGATGAAATTGTACTGAACGTTGTTGCTCCCCAAGGTTGGGTGTATCACCCACATTTATACTGATCACATGAGATGCAGTACTGCAATAAGTTGTCTGTTTAAATTTGCCGATGACATGGCACTTATTGGTCTATTACTTGATGAAGACTCTTTTGTTGATTATTTTTGTAATATTCACATTTTAAATAATTGGTGTAAAGACAGCTTTTTCGATATGAATGTTGCAAAAATAAAAGAATTGGTTGTAGCACACAAAGTAATTTATCATTTCACGCCTGTATCAATGAATGACGATCGATTCTGTCGAAGTTGTTACTAGTTTCAAATACATTGGGTCAATTCTTGATGGCAAGCTCTCTTTCGCCGAAAACACAGTCTCTATCGCGAAAAAAGGCTCAACAGAGACTGTATCTCCTTATTAGGACATTAAAGTCATTTGATGTCAATCAGAATATGCTGCAATTGGTGTATAGGTCTATCATTGAAAGTGTTTTGACTTTCAATGTAATCCTTGTTGGTATGGTAACTTCACAGTTAAAAACAGGAGTAAACTCAACCGAATTGTAAACACAGCAGAGAAGATCATTGACTGTCGTCAAGTTACATTGGCATGTCACTATCACAAGGCAGTTAACAGGAAAGCTCGCTCTTAGAAAATTGTCAATGACCATATGCAACCCTTCCACAGATCTTTTGATAAACTCCCATCTGGATGTCTTTATTTTGTAAATTGACGTTTGAGCCTAAAGACAAATTTCCGCATTCGTATATGGATAATAAAGTTAGTGAATTGAATTGAAGATACCTGGGCACTTCGTCATAAGCTCTGCTAATTCAATCCATCATCGAGTGTTTCCACGACGCGACAATCGGAAAGTTCACGTCCAAATGAATTTGAAAATGCGCTAGAGAAGTCGACGTTGTTATGCTTGGTTCTGTTTGAAGCAGGGACGTGTTCTGTGAGGTCTGTCATGATCAACTCAGGTCAAAAGTATCCATGATAATTAAACTGTGTTTTGAACGTATATGTAGTAAATATATGCAGAAATGAGAACATGTATGTTAAGGCAGGCGCAAACAAAATCGCAAAAGAAATTTTAAAAAGGCAAATAGTACGTTGCTTTGAAAAATAAAGTAAGTTTACCTCATTTTCTTGGTTTCCTCTTGTCACCGTCTTCAGTACAAATACAAATAACAAATAGGTAATTCGCACTTGGTTGTATAGTTACCTATACGCATGCGTTACGATTTATTCCCGCCCACATTGAGAGACACATTCTCCGATTGGTCGATTGTAAAGACTATATACGTTTGTAAAGAAACTACTTAGATAGTAATAACCCACGGAATGTTTCTTGACATCCGTCGCTAAAAAAAATTAACTTCGATGAACTGTAGATTTATATGTAAGAAATTTAGCTGTTGCTCATGACCTGATTACGTTGTGTTCTCAGTAATAACGGGAAGAAAGTATTGCGAGGTTTTGGTACACGTTTTCAGCCAAGTTTTGCAAAAACTCCTCAAATGTTTCGTTTGCGTGTTTTGATTAACGACAACCCGTCTATGTCGGATATTTGGACAATTTATACAAATATTACAACGTTGTGTGTTCTGATAATGGTCTGTTGGTACCTTTGAATTCACGTTATTTTACGAGCGAAGACACTCCTCTTGAGCTCGTAAAATAACGTGAATTTAAAGGACAAATGCAAGTGTAATAAAAATACAGCTGTGAAGATATATTGCAGACTAAGGGTCGGTATATGTCTTTGCAACTTGAAATAAATAAATAAAGGAATGATATGCCTGAATGAAACAGTTGTGTAGATGTTGATAACAGTGGATATGTGGAGTCGTGATGGATGAGTGGTTAGAGTGACCGGCTTGGAATCTACATGGTGCAGGTTCAAGCCCTCTTGCTGCCTACTGTTTGCTTCTGTGACTAATATAAAGTCTTTGGGCAAGATTGGTGCCTCAGTCAACCCAGCTGTATCATTGGGGACCTGGTAGGATGTAGGTTATAATATAAAGGCTTTAATCCCATCCGCTTAAATGGCTGCAATGAATTGTATGCTCCCCGGGGAGTTAAGGAAGACTAAAGAGCCGTTGTACCCGTCTGATCCGAGCCAGAGGTAATAATTGTACATTGAGCACGGCGTGGGAAAGTGCTATATAAGAACCAAATATTATTATGTTTTTTATACAAAGTAAGACCATGTCTTTACAACTTGAAATCAATAAAGGGACAATATACGATGTCTTTACAACTTGAAATCAATAAAAGGACGTCGACAATGTAATGACCTTGCCCTATTTAGAGGTTACAAATTAAACCTATGCAATGTCCAGTGACCATTTCGTCTCTGTTTATGTCTCTATCAACGTTCAAATCCTAACGACATAATATATTACGAGTTTAAAAATGTCGAGAAAATCACCAAAAATACGCAGCCGCCAATCAAATGTTCTAACAATGCCAGAAGATAATTCTAATGTAACAGTATATTTATAAATATCACACCCAACGAATGATATGTTGTCTACTGTTGCCATTGCCATCTGAATAGAAGTGACAATCAACGTCGATGATGGGTGTAACCCTGCCTGTAGTGACACTACCAGAACTTGCACTAACAATGGTGAATGGATTGGAAGAATTCCAACTTATATCAAAGTAGCACATATGATGTACTAATCTTTGCTGTTCTTTATAGTGTCACAATTTCGTTTGCAATACTGAGAATATGTTTTTACGCACCTGAAACATATAGTCTTGGTCATTGCTTTCTATATTATCCCATAGACCCTACGTCTATGCTTATCCCAAGGAATTAATCTACGAATTACGTAATGCTCCGAGTATGATTCCACAAATTTGAGCCGCAGGTGAGTATATACTTATCATAGTAGTGCGTAGATTCGTACACAGAGCTTTATGGCGTAAGTTATTATAGATTACGAGTGAGTTTATCTTTGTCTTATTATTATTTTCCAAGTAATGTCCTATAATATGTTTTGTTTGCTTTCCATTATTGTGCATTATTATATAGGTATAATAGAGTCTATATCAGTTCTCGTACTTAAAATAGCACATACACACACCTACACAGTCATGTTCCAATTGTCACTGAGTTAAACTTGTTCTTTCCAGAACCACTTACATAAAACATGGACAGACAGAAAGGAGCCGGTTATCGTCAAATATTTCAAAAAATAACCCCAAAATAAAGAATTTCCCGATGATTAAAAAGATTAGATTATCACATGCCTATAACAAATAAACCGGAAAAAACTATGCAAAGCTGTTGAATATTGTTGAACAACGGGTGAATTGCACATGAAACAATGCAGTTATATCAAAGTTGATATATAATAGTTACTGCTTCGACTTATTTATTGTAGGCGTGAATTGAAGTGAACTTTCGAAAGTAGTAGACAACAAAATATATTCTATCATAGCATGCGCTCGAAAAGATGTTGTCGTTGAACAAAAAATATGTATTAATCGTATGCCATGATAATCCAAGGTTATGACAACCTGTGTCTATGTCACTGGTTCTGGAGAACTTATTTTCCAAATCACCATTATGATTGGCGATAAGTCACCTTAGGTCAATCGTACATTACTAAGCTAGACTTAATTTTTATTTTAAATTGTTATAAATATTACCTGTATGAAATAAGCATGTAATATTATGCACTTAATTGCCTGTTTCGAATTTGTACTCTTTAAAAAACGATTATATCCTCGAGCTCGTAGTGTGCGTATGTGTACACATGTGTGTGTGTGTGTGTATGTAGAATGTATGTATGTATGTATGTATGTATGTATGTATGTATGTATGTATGTATGTATGTATGCATGCATGTATGTGTATGTGTGCGTTTGTTTGTTTGTGTATGGTTTTTAGTAATTAAGCTATATTTTAAGAACACAAACTTCCTATGAAGGCAGTTGGCCATATGTATGTATGTATGTATGTATGTATGTATGTATGTATGTATGTATGTATGTATGTACATTGTATGTATGTATGTATGTATGTATGTATGTGTGTATGTATGTATGTATGTATGTGTGTATGTGTGTATGCATGCATGTATGCATGCATGCATGCATGCATGTATATATGTGTGTATGTATGTATATATGTATGTATGTATGTATGTATGTATGTATGTATGTATGTATGTATGTATGTATGTATGTATGCATGTGTATGTATATGTATGTATGTATATGTATGTATGTATGTATGTATGTATGTATGTATGTATGTATGCATGCATATCTGCCTGCCTCTGTGTGTCTGTGTGATGCCCTATAGTGTATCCACTATACCAACCAATCAACTAATCAATCCGATCATTTAATGCATATATCAATGAAACAATACAAAAGGTATATATTTCTTTTCTTACGTAGTTTCTCTCCAAAGTCTTCCATAAAAACAAATGATGACGATTTAAATTTCATATTTTGGTCGTGGCCCATATTAACAACATATTTCACCCACCATTTTATTGTGTCCAACTACTCGTATTGTGTGAATAATTTATACCATACTGTAATTGTGTACATATAAATACAAATTACTTTTTTCTCTCTGTTTCCCAGTATCTACTACCCGGAGTCTGAACACGATTTGTCAAACAGGAATGAAATACCACCCTCTTACGTCACAGTTATCAGTGACAATGTACATTCCGACAGTGAAGGTAGTTCATATCATGAGGACCGTAATAAACTTCCGCCAGCATATGAAGAAGTTGCATCTCCACATTTGGAAATCAGCAATATGCTAATGAGTTGAAAATCTTGATAATATCTATTCATTTTCCATCAAAATTTCTTTGGAATTTTTATCAACTTATTTGCGTTGTACATTGCTCATTGAATCATGTCGTGTCATCTATTGCTTAGTTTTCAGGAGCCCACAGCATATATGTATATAGAATTCACGAGATGTTGTAATGGTAAAAACTTTGAGCTTGGAATTAAAAGAGTAGACATTACAAATTCACACTAAAGAGTTACCGCAAAGTTAGCATTTCAGCAACAAAAACCGTATTTCTTGACTCAAACTGCATACACAATAAACAGTCGCAGTGCTACGTTTAAATTCGAAAGAACACCCATCTCCCATCGAGGAAATTAGGCATATAGTCACGTAGTGATACACATGTTTCTGTCCAAAACATAAATATATAAAGTAGGACAAATGTGACCAAATCTTGTGCGCAAACATGAAATACAAACCAATCCTGTCACATGTGATTGAAAGTACTACTTTCAGAACCAGTTTCCTTGATAAAAAAGTTCTTAACATCATTTCAGGTACCACTGCCGTATATGAAAGTTTGCTATCTATCCCTTTTGAAATAAATGAAATTTGGAGATCATCTTGTTTTCAAGCAAATTGACACACACATACACATACATACATACATACATACATACATACATACATACATACATACATACATACATACATACATATACATACATAATAATGTTGGTTTCTTATATAGCGCTTTCCCACTCCGTGCATATTTTGGTCGTGGCCCATATTAACAACATATTTCACCCACCATTTTATTGTGTCCAACTACTCGTATTGTGTGAATAATTTATACCATACTATAAATGTGTACATATAAATACAAATTACTTTTTTCTCTCTGTTTCCCAGTACCTACTACCCGGAGTCTGAAAAAGATTTGTCAAACAGGAATGAAATACCACCCTCTTACGACATAGTTATCAGTGACAATGTACATTCCGACAGTGAAGGTAGTTCATATCATGAGGACCGTAATGAACTTCCGCCAGCATATGGAGAAGTTGCATCTCCACATTTGGAAATCAGCAATATGCTAATTAGTTGAAAATCTTGATAATATCTATTCATTTTCCATCAAAATTTCTTTGGAATTTTTATCAACTTATTTGCGTTGTACTTTGCTCATTGAATCATGTCGTGTCACCTATTGCTTAGTTTTCAGGCGCCCACAACATATATGTATATAGAATTCACGAGATGTTGTAATGGTAAAAACTTTGAGCTTGGAATTAAAAGAGTAGACATTACAAATTCACACTAAAGAGTTACCGCAAAGTTAGCATTTCAGCAACAAAAACCGTATTTCTTGACTCAAACTGCATACACAATAAACAGTCGCAGTGCTACGTTTAAATTCGAAAGAACACCCATCTCCCATCGAGGACATTAGGCATATAGTCACGTAGTGATACACATGTTTCTGTCCAAAACATAAATATATAAAGTAGGACAAATGTGACCAAATCTTGTGCGCAAACATGAAATACAAACCAATCCTGTCACATGTGATTGAAAGTACTACTTTCAGAACCAGTTTCCTTGATAAAAAAGTTCTTAACATCATTTCAGGTACCACTGCCGTATATGAAAGTTTGCTATCTATCCCTTTTGAAATAAATGAAATTTGGAGATCATCTTGTTTTCAAGCAAATTGACACACACATACACATACATACATACATACATACATACATACATACATACATACATACATAATAATGTTGGTTTCTTATATAGCGCTTTCCCACTCCGTGTATATTTTGGTCGTGGCCCATATTAACAACATATTTCACCCACCATTTTATTGTGTCCAACTACTCGTATTGTGTGAATAATTTATACCATACTATAAATGTGTACATATAAATACAAATTACTTTTTTCTCTCTGTTTCCCAGTACCTACTACCCGGAGTCTGAAAAAGATTTGTCAAACAGGAATGAAATACCACCCTCTTACGACATAGTTATCAGTGACAATGTACATTCCGACAGTGAAGGTAGTTCATATCATGAGGACCGTAATGAACTTCCGCCAGCATATGGAGAAGTTGCATCTCCACATTTGGAAATCAGCAATATGCTAATTAGTTGAAAATCTTGATAATATCTATTCATTTTCCATCAAAATTTCTTTGGAATTTTTATCAACTTATTTGCGTTGTACTTTGCTCATTGAATCATGTCATGTCACCTATTGCTTAGTTTTCAGGAGCCCACAGCATATATGTATATAGAATTCACGAGATGTTGTAATGGTAAAAACTTTGAGCTTGGAATTAAAAGAGTAGACATTACAAATTCACACTAAAGAGTTACCGCAAAGTTAGCATTTCAGCAACAAAAACCGTATGTCTTGACTCAAACTGCATACACAATAAACAGTCGCAGTGCTACGTTTAAATTCGAAAGAACACCCATCTCCCATCGAGGAAATTAGGCATATAGTCACGTAGTGATACACATGTTTCTGTCCAAAACATAAATATATAAAGTAGGACAAATGTGACCAAATCTTGTGCGCAAACATGAAATACAAACCAATCCTGTCACATGTGATTGAAAGTAATACTTTCAGAACCAGTTTCCTTGATAACAAAGTTCTTAACATCATTTCAGGTACCACTGCCGTATATGAAAGTTTGCTATCTATCCCTTTTGAAATAAATGAAATTTGGAGATCATCTTGTTTTCAAGCAAATTGACACACACATACACATACATATATACATTCATACATATACATACATAATAATGTTGGTTTCTTATATAGCGCTTTCCCACTCCGTGCATATTTTGGTCGTGGCCCATATTAACAACATATTTCACCCACCATTTTATTGTGTCCAACTACTCGTATTGTGTGAATAATTTATACCATACTATAAATGTGTACATATAAATACAAATTACTTTTTTCTCTCTGTTTCCCAGTACCTACTACCCGGAATCTGAACACGATTTGTCAAACAGGAATGAAATACCACCCTCTTACGACACAGTTATCAGTGACAATGTACATTCCGACAGTGAAGGTAGTTCATATCATGAGGACCGTAATGAACTTCCGCCAGCATATGAAGAAGTTGCATCTCCACATTTGGAAATCAGCAATATGCTAATGAGTTGAAAATCTTGATAATATCTATTCATTTTCCATCAAAATTTCTTTGGAATTTTTATCAACTTATTTGCGTTGTACTTTGCTCATTGAATCATGTCGTGTCACCTATTGCTTAGTTTTCAGGCGCCCACAACATATATGTATATAGAATTCACGAGATGTTGTAATGGTAAAAACTTTGAGCTTGGAATTAAAAGAGTAGACATTACAAATTCACACTAAAGAGTTACCGCAAAGTTAGCATTTCAGCAACAAAAACCGTATTTCTTGACTCAAACTGCATACACAATAAACAGTCGCAGTGCTACGTTTAAATTCGAAAGAACACCCATCTCCCATCGAGGACATTAGGCATATAGTCACGTAGTGATACACATGTTTCTGTCCAAAACATAAATATATAAAGTAGGACAAATGTGACCAAATCTTGTGCGCAAACATGAAATACAAACCAATCCTGTCACATGTGATTGAAAGTACTACTTTCAGAACCAGTTTCCTTGATAAAAAAGTTCTTAACATCATTTCAGGTACCACTGCCGTATATGAAAGTTTGCTATCTATCCCTTTTGAAATAAATGAAATTTGGAGATCATCTTGTTTTCAAGCAAATTGACACACACATACACATACATATATACATTCATACATATACATACATAATAATGTTGGTTTCTTATATAGCGCTTTCCCACTCCGTGCATATTTTGGTCGTGGCCCATATTAACAACATATTTCACCCACCATTTTATTGTGTCCAACTACTCGTATTGTGTGAATAATTTATACCATACTATAAATGTGTACATATAAATACAAATTACTTTTTTCTCTCTGTTTCCCAGTACCTACTACCCGGAATCTGAACACGATTTGTCAAACAGGAATGAAATACCACCCTCTTACGACACAGTTATCAGTGACAATGTACATTCCGACAGTGAAGGTAGTTCATATCATGAGGACCGTAATGAACTTCCGCCAGCATATGAAGAAGTTGCATCTCCACATTTGGAAATCAGCAATATGCTAATGAGTTGAAAATCTTGATAATATCTATTCATTTTCCATCAAAATTTCTTTGGAATTTTTATCAACTTATTTGCGTTGTACTTTGCTCATTGAATCATGTCGTGTCACCTATTGCTTAGTTTTCAGGCGCCCACAACATATATGTATATAGAATTCACGAGATGTTGTAATGGTAAAAACTTTGAGCTTGGAATTAAAAGAGTAGACATTACAAATTCACACTAAAGAGTTACCGCAAAGTTAGCATTTCAGCAACAAAAACCGTATTTCTTGACTCAAACTGCATACACAATAAACAGTCGCAGTGCTACGTTTAAATTCGAAAGAACACCCATCTCCCATCGAGGACATTAGGCATATAGTCACGTAGTGATACACATGTTTCTGTCCAAAACATAAATATATAAAGTAGGACAAATGTGACCAAATCTTGTGCGCAAACATGAAATACAAACCAATCCTGTCACATGTGATTGAAAGTACTACTTTCAGAACCAGTTTCCTTGATAAAAAAGTTCTTAACATCATTTCAGGTACCACTGCCGTATATGAAAGTTTGCTATCTATCCCTTTTGAAATAAATGAAATTTGGAGATCATCTTGTTTTCAAGCAAATTGACACACACATACACATACATATATACATTCATACATATACATACATAATAATGTTGGTTTCTTATATAGCGCTTTCCCACTCCGTGCATATTTTGGTCGTGGCCCATATTAACAACATATTTCACCCACCATTTTATTGTGTCCAACTACTCGTATTGTGTGAATAATTTATACCATACTATAAATGTGTACATATAAATACAAATTACTTTTTTCTCTCTGTTTCCCAGTACCTACTACCCGGAATCTGAACACGATTTGTCAAACAGGAATGAAATACCACCCTCTTACGACACAGTTATCAGTGACAATGTACATTCCGACAGTGAAGGTAGTTCATATCATGAGGACCGTAATAAACTTCCGCCAGCATATGAAGAAGTTGCATCTCCACATTTGGAAATCAGCAATATGCTAATGAGTTGAAAATCTTGATAATATCTATTCATTTTCCATCAAAATTTCTTTGGAATTTTTATCAACTTATTTGCGTTGTACTTTGCTCATTGAATCATGTCGTGTCACCTATTGCTTAGTTTTCAGGCGCCCACAACATATATGTATATAGAATTCACGAGATGTTGTAATGGTAAAAACTTTGAGCTTGGAATTAAAAGAGTAGACATTACAAATTCACACTAAAGAGTTACCGCAAAGTTAGCATTTCAGCAACAAAAACCGTATTTCTTGACTCAAACTGCATACACAATAAACAGTCGCAGTGCTACGTTTAAATTCGAAAGAACACCCATCTCCCATCGAGGACATTAGGCATATAGTCACGTAGTGATACACATGTTTCTGTCCAAAACATAAATATATAAAGTAGGACAAATGTGACCAAATCTTGTGCGCAAACATGAAATACAAACCAATCCTGTCACATGTGATTGAAAGTAATACTTTCAGAACCAGTTTCCTTGATAAAAAAGTTCTTAACATCATTTCAGGTACCACTGCCGTATATGAAAGTTTGCTATCTATCCCTTTTGAAATAAATGAAATTTGGAGATCATCTTGTTTTCAAGCAAATTGACACACACATACACATACATACATGCATACATACATACATACATACATACATACTTACATACATACATACATACATATACATACATAATAATGTTGGTTTCTTATATAGCGCTTTCCCACTCCGTGCTCAAAGCGCTTTACAATTATTACCCCTGGCTCGGATCAGAACAGCACAACGGCCCTTTAGTCTTCCTCAACTCCCCGGGGAGCATACAATCCATTACAGCCATTTAAGCGCATAGGATTAAAGCCTTCACATTGCAACCTACATCCTACCAGGTCCCCAGTTATACAGCTGGTTTGACTGAGGCACAGTCGTGGTTTAAATCTTGCCCAAGGATTTTAGCCACTCAGAAACAAACAGCAGGCAGCGACGGGGCTCGAACCTGCAACCTGTAGATAGATTCCAAGCCGGTCACATACATACATACATACATACATACATATATACATACATACATACATACATACATACATACATACATACGTACATAAATACATCCATCCATCCATCCATCCATCCACACACACACACACACACATACATACATACACACACACACACACATACATACATACATACATACATACACACACACACACACATATTCATACATTCATACATACATACATACATACATACATACATACATACATATACACACACACATACATACATACATACATACATACATACATACATACATACATACATACATACATACATACATACATACATACACATGACTCCACAATTAAACATACATACACATGACTCCACAATTAACTGAGTTCGTACACCATCATTTTTTATTAAGCCAAGCTTAAGGTTACTCAGAAATCGGGCTCAGATCGTAGACTAATTTGTAGCAGTTTCCATTATGTCCACCCCAAATCCAGTTCAAAATTAATTCTTGTCTAGATATCTATTCCAGCCCGAGTTCTAGTTCTTCCTTAGTGTTTATTATGCATGCATTATATCGGTATTTGCTATGTAATAAAAACATGTCACTCCAATGACTAAAGTGGCTATTAATCTTTAGTAAAAATTATTTTAACAATTATATTGAAATAAAAGAAATGATAATTAACCTTATAACAATATCATTTTTATCATTTTTTACACAAAATGTTTAAGAAAATTTAAACTGAAATCATTATAGCTTTAACTTTTTTTATGCATATTTCAAGCAAACAAAAGTATGATGTAAATTATGGAAACGTTTTACCTTTCTCCTACAAATCACAGAGTATCTCTATGAAGTGTTATGCTATCTCTCGCTTTCAATAGGAAACTTGCAATCCAGACTGAACATGCTCAGATGCAAAGGACCATGATATTATCTGTGGTTATTGTTATGCCTAATCTGGATTACTGATGAATTAACCTCCCACAATGATCAGAGTTACTATGAATTGGTTATTTGTGGTTACAAACAATGTAACAATATTTTTTTACAATACTAATTAATTAGCATTCGTTATCACATTTCCCATGATGCAACATTCAACATGGCGGGTTTACAAGTCCCCTATTGGTTATGGAATGCTGAAACTTTACCATATATAACAGCATGCATAGTGATCACACAACGGGTTTTTACGCACAAATACGAACAGTTTAGATAACAGAATTCTAGTTATAAAATACATTTTTAAATCGCGATTTCAAGGTAGATTTCATATTACTACAATTTATTTCATTACGGTAATGTTAACAAGATAACACTTGAAGCTGTATCAAATCTATATTTCACACAATTAATATCAACACCTAAACAACGAAACATATTAACATTGAATATTTTTCTTGGTTCCCTTTACTTTTCTCCATTCATCCGATGAAATGGCTAATGAACTAAGGGCCTTACTATTACGGGTCACTAGACGAATGGTGACCAAAGCCTTAGGTCAAGAGTACTCCAGCTGAATGAAGACAAATATTTGGAAATAACATCATTATTCCTTATGGGAAAATAGGGAAATTGGCAATTTGGAATGAAATCATTTGATTGATATTTAAAGCATCATCGAACCAGTGACGTCGTTGACACAGGTTTTCGTTTTGTGTGCAACGATTATTGTATACAATCCATACTTTCTGTTCGACGATAATAACGTGTGCATAGTATAATTGACTAATTGACTAATAGTATAATTGATTATATCATTAGTAATGCATAGCGTTCAAATTTATCTTAGCCAGGTTATATTTCAAAGGGATAATATAATGACCTCTCGCCCCTTTTCCACAACTTTATCTGAAATATGAAAAAGAGAATATGTCAGTATGAATATAAAAAAAAAACACTTTTCAGGTATAAGCTGTACATGTAGCAAACATTGAGCGAGAGTTTGAAAAGGAAGACATATCAATAATCTATTTTTGATTTTAGAATCATTCTTAATTGGAATATTATTCGGCAAAACTTTGTAAAAGTTTCACTACTTAAACTTAAAGAGGAACGCGCGCCATTCGAGGAAATTAACGCATTTTCGAAAAATTCGGATTCGAGGTTTTGCGACCACTGTTAGGACAATGGATGTGAAGCAACTCCAATTTGGTGTCATTTGTCAAGTTAACGCCAAATATATAGGATGAAACATTATGTATAAAATTACTCTCCAGAACCAAAATCAAAAAGAAATTATTAATTCCTAATGTGGTGTTCCATTTACGTTACACACATCGTCAAACATACATTGTTGTCAGTGTCTCTAAAATGTGATTGTGAACAATTACGTACATTTGTGTATTTGTGTCCCCTTTCAGATATTCAGAATTATCGCTATCGCCAATATCATACTCATCAATGCAGAAAGTTCACGCCGATTCGATATGGGACTACTTCCTGACCAACCTGTATAAGAAGTGAAAAAGAGAGAGTACTTAGTAATTAAAAATCCACGACCCTTTATTTGAAGAGTTGTGCTTTCAATTGAACTATTAATATTGTAAATGAATTTGCTGACATACTCTAATAATTAATTTTTCACAAAAGCCACAATTAAAAATGACTGGTTTAATATTGGATTATCCCTTCATAAGTCCATATTTATAATTACTTAAATATGATAAGAGGGGAGGGACTATAATAAAGCACACTTTGTACATGTTTGGTACGGTTGGTTTGGTTTCACCATGGAAGTGTTATACTTCCATGGTTTCACTATATACTAGATTTGTAAAAAGTGACCCATCCTTAAATCCCCCTTTTGCAATTGCTGAAGGCTCCTTTAGTTTGATTTAGAAAATAAAGTGTTTTATTGTATTTATCAGTATAAATTTAACAAATTGATAAACTAAAAAAATATTTTGAAAATTGGCAAATATACAAAAGGATAACAAGATAACGATATTTTTATATGGATAAAGGTGTGTGTTGTTTTGAGGTAACAAATGGAATTTCATTTGGATTTTATAACAGAAAGTCATCAATCAAAAGTGAAATAAGACAAACATTTTGCGGGGATGTAATACTTAATAACATCCCTGATTTACGAGTTAAAGCAGAAATCGATTATTCTCTTTATCAATGTTTCTAGGCTATACCGAAAAAATTGTCATTTTTTTAAATTTCTAAGTTTCATGAAGTCACATACTTATTATGTGTATTGCAAATGTAAATACACGGGGTCAATAGTCTACCACGTGATACGATCTAACTAATAGTAATGCCAGGAGAAATATGTTGTTCAAGGTAGGATGTAAATATGTACACCTGTGTAGAAGATAATTATACCAAGACTTGAGATATAATTAGTATGAGAGTTCTGCATTACGGTTATTCTTTTACTGGTGTATCCTTAGACAGACAGCGATCCTAAATGCACTTACCTTCATGACAGTCTGCCATTTGCATTGTCTTGTCTAGGGGTGCCCATATAAAGGATTTCAAACAAATGAAATTGCAATTGGTGCACGTATCAATGACCGCATTTCAGTGACCTCTTAGGGCACCCCTAGACACAGAATTCCAGAAGGGAAAGAATGGAGGGGGAGGAGTGGGAGATGTAGGGATGTGAGAATTAAGAATTAAGAGATTGGTGTGTTGATGATACTTGTAAGGGAGTAGCCAAAACAATTCTCGCATCCCAACCTTATAACAATAGGCAACATTCTTGAGCGGAGCGATAAGGCTATAAATACTGCATGATTGATACCTACATGCTCCTTTAATACAAGTTGGCAGTGTTCCAGTCCATTCACCATTGGTGCAGGTTCTGGTAGTGTTACCACCAGTAGGATTATAACCATCGTCACAATTGATGGTCACTTCTGTTCCCTCAGCAACAGCATCAGTAGACAACGCCCCATTGTGTGGTGGTGTGAATGGATCACATGGTGCACTGCAGGTTGGTTCATCACTCCATGTTCCGGCATTGCAGGTCACTTCACTCATACCATTCAGTTCCAAACCCTCATTACAAGTGACAATAACGACAGAGCCATCCCCCACGGCTGTATTTGACACATTTCCACCTTCTATTGTTAGTTCAGGACAAAATGCTGCGTAGACAATAACATAAACAGAGCGACACTACAACGAATGACAACCCGAATGACAGAAAACGAATTGCAGCATTTATAGTATGTAAACAGTGGAATGACACCCTTTTCTACATTCAATTCGTTGAATGACATCCTGCGCTATATATATATTAGCGACTGTCATTCCACTTGTTCAGAGGATGCCATTCAACTAACTGAATGTTGAGATACTGGAAATGCTGTCATTCCAGTTACAAAGCATTGGAAATGCTGTCATTCCACTTATGCTATAGAGTAGCGACTGTCATTACACATGTTTAACAGTTCAGAGGATGTCATTTAACTAACTGAATGTAGAAAAGGGTGTCATTCCACAGTTTACATACTGTAAATGCTGTCATTCAACTTTCAAAGCATTTCAATGGCTGCCATTCCACTTATACAGCGTCGGCTGTCATTCCACTTATTTAAGAGTGCAGAGGGTGTCATTCATCTAGCTGAATGTAGAAAAGGCCTGGTGTGTCATTCCTCTTTTTACTTTAAATGCTGTCGTTCCACTTTCAAAGCATTCGAATGGCTGGCAATGTGTCATTCCACTTATGCTATACAGTGTCGACTGACATTCCATTTATTTAAGAGTGCAGGGCTTGTAATTCAACTATCATTCGTTTTCTGTCATTTGAGTTGTCATGATCATTTGTTTTAAAGTCACTCACTTAAACACATGTTGTATTTTTACATTATACATTTTTCCATGCACTTGTTACAACAAGTTTGACTAAATATTAGTTATCAACCCTGTCTATAAATATTCATAATTTCCTTAGTGGGGTAATATTAACAAAATAAATAACATTTGCAATCATCCATAATCCCTGTGTAAGCCTAATGATCGGTAACCTGTAAAACCAGCTTCACTATGACTACCTTAATAATTATCTATGAGTTAGTTTGTACTGAGCGCCAACACTGGTAAAAGCCCTTCCTCGTCCCAACTCACCATGTAATAGGAAGGTACCGAGAAGGGTGGAATTCAGTGTGGAATGTAGGGAGTTTAAGACAAGCCCAAACCGCCATAACAATTAAACATGAAGTAAAAATTACTAGGTTGCTAAGAAACAACAAATCGATGCACTTTTCACGTACATGTATACTGTTCTTTCAGTGTTACACTGTTATATTTTGGATGTTAGCAGATGTCAATATTTATTTAATGAATTATTCATGACTTTATTAAATATGCACTTAGGCGTCATAAATATTCAATGTTTATCTAATCCATATTCATGTCAATTAACTCCCATGATGCAAATTGTTACACTGAAACAATGAACAGCCATTACAGATTGGAAGAACAGTTTTATATTGTCTTTTTAAGTTGATGTCAGTTTACACATCCACTATTTCTCGTTAGACTTCACAGTTTATTATCTTTTTCCGAATACATAAAAACAGTTTAGGGTCGGCACTGAAAAAATAAGTGGCAATCATCTATTCAAACAACACCAAAAGTCCGTCATAATGGCATAATATACAGGCACCATGTTATCATTACACTAAACTATAGTTAAGTTTAGAAGTTACATAAGTAATTTCAATGGCGTAAAATATATATAAACTCATCATGCATGTTACTCTGCTGTTGATAAAGCTGTAATGGATGTGTTATGTTATGACATACATACATACATACATACATACATACATACATACATACATACCTGGACAGTTGAATACTTTTTCATTGTTCCTCAAACCAATACAGGTTCGGTCGTTATCATCATTAATGTCACTGGGAAATGTTCCAGTAAAACATATGAATTTAATTGCCGCACAGTTATCAGTTTCTGCAGGCAGTGTAACTGTGAAACCAGTTAGCAATCTAACATCATTAGCTTCGGCTAACAAAGTGAATATACCATTTGGAAATGTAGCAGCTACGGACGTCCCCGTCAGTGACGACATATCAGAGTAGTACGCTGCCATCAAGGTCGAGCTTTCAGCGTAATTTGTCCCACTGGTCTCACAAACCGTTACATCAAAGGTCAGCTCAAGTTGAGCCATACATGAATCAGCACTCAATGTTGGAGGATCAGTTATAGTTACAATACCAAGCCCACCATCAACTGTGAATATTTTTTTAAAGAAAGATATTGGTATTACATGTTTGTAATACATAAAATCATAAAAGAGCATCTCAAAAGCTCGAGAAAGACGCATGTTATTGGTAAAAAAAAATTTCATATTATAAACCCTTGAAATTACAACAAAAAACCTATAATCCTTAAAATCAAAACATTTGTAAGTGCACGTGGTTATTATACGTTTGTGTAACGAAGTCGACTTCAACTCTTCTGTAGATTCTCACCAGAATGTTACTTGGATCTTACTATCGTCAACACTCTCGACACAGCACAACTATACATAGACACTTGCACAGAACTTCTCAGAGAAGGAGATGTAGCTTTATTGAGCTCTCTTAGCTCCCAAACCAATTTTAAATAAATCTGCTAAAACTTACAGATCACAAGTCAATTATATCCTACCCCATTTCCCATAAATCATCTGTGCTCCAGCCCGCTACACGTCATTGGATATAAACAGTCACATGAATCTACATTGAATCATAATTGGCCAAAGATATGGGATTATGCAAATCCACTATCAGATTAATGCCCTGGTTGGCTTGGGCCAAGTGTAAAGGGATTTATATGTTTCCACACCTGTATGCATTTACTAAACAATAGACTAAATTAATGCCCTGTTTGGCTTGGACCAAGTGTAAAGGGATTTATATGTTTCCACACATGTACCCATTTATTATGTTGTCTTTGGTTCTCAGTTCACTGTTTATATCTGGCTACTTATAGATTCTTTTAGATAATAGAATTACACCCCTTTCATGTACGGTCTATGGTTCAATGTTTTCATTTCATTAACTGAAGTTTTACCTTGATTATAAAAACTAACCCACTACTCTATGACAGTTTGCTATGTCAATTGTTCGAAATGGTTTACCACAGAATTGCTTTCGAGAGTAAACATGTTGTTTCAAGCCTCTGAAGTAGATTTGTGTTTTATAGATGTATATATTCTGTTTGGGACTACTACAAGACAAAATTAAGACGCATGGTCACTATCACGTTGTTGTGGATCTGTCAAGGCTTTTCCAGTCATTCCACACTCTACTATTAGGGAGCCATCATTATTTACGACCTTCACTCCCAAGTTTTTGAATAAACCACACCCCCTACATCTCCCCAGGTCGTAAATAATGACGGGCTTTTTCAAGAAGTTCCATTTCAATTAAAATGTTAGCATATTTTCTAAGAAACAGCTTGGTTTCATCTATTTTTGACTAGCTAAATGATGGCCTATAGGATGGTTCTCTAGGGCCTACAAGGTTGTCCTGTTGGATGCCAATAGGATTGTCATCTGGGACCTACAGGGCTGTCCTATTGGACACTAACACTAGTAGAAAAAATAGTACAGATTACGACATTTTCCGTACTATAGTTCAGATTGAGTTCAATTCTGTACTTTTATGCTGATGAGGTGGACGTTTCTGTACTTTCCCATTAGCGCCTGTCTAATCGGATTATACTCGATCTGAAAAATAGTTCAGATTGCGAGTCGGAAGTGATTTGAATACATTTGCATTTAGTTCAGAATATATTCATGAGTTCACCCCGATAACCGGGCAGTAAACAAATGAATATTCAAATCTACCGTGCTTGCAATCAATACGTACATAAACGCTATACGTGTAGCTAGTGTATTCGATACATATGTATGTATATAAGCAGGCTTATGATATGAACTACATGGTTAGGATGTACGTAGATTGTAATATCACAGGGCTCATTTTGAAATAAATGTTCGTAGTACGCCTTTTCATTATGCACTACATTCCGCCACCACTAAACGTGTTTCACATTTCTACGCGTTTGATGCATAGTAATACAGATTTAGATGACATGACAATCGTTTCCAATAATAGTTTAAAATTGGGCCACAAATATTGCTAGTGTATGGAGCTTCTTAACAAACCTGGCCGGCCAATAGCGTCAACAAACTCACAGTAGAGACGTGCTGACAGATTTGAGTCTGTGGACATTATTTCTAGCTAAGTAAAATTGAGTGACTATTGGGCATATTATATGGCATCCATGTCGTCCATGTCGTCTATAGTTTCTGACGGACCGTGTTATGTACAACGTAACGCTGAACGAAATACGGTCCATCAGGAATTAACTAGACTAACCTCTATGGGAATAGTATTCTTGTCCATGTGTCGTTTATAGAACAATTAAGTGTTATGGTGTGATCTTCACAGTAATAAACAAGCCTTTAGAAGAACAACAGGTATTCACGCCTCAAATATCTTGAGCATCATCCAAATTACGATCATGAGCACCAAAGTAAAGGAAATACTTAATGACGTTCGGCATGCAGAAACCCCCCCCCCCCCGGGCCCGTACCTATGGGTACATGCCCGGCATCCATGTAACTGTTATATCACTCTACGTGACGATTCTGAGGGCCCTCATCTCTTATTCTCTTGTTTTATTTCAATGTGGTATACTCATAACTCCTGTTTTTATAGTATAACTGTACAATTGGCTTCGATCAGTGCATTCCAGATTTTCATGAGTCATGAGTGCACATTGCACAGATATCTGCAGAATACTTAAAAGGATTATGGGTAATGTATGCATATGCGGGAAAAACAAACTGCTGTAAGGAGCATAGTCTCGCTGCCAGACTCGAGACTATCGTCCCTAATCTGTTTACCGAGCGGCGCAGCCGCGAGAAGAGAGGCGGACTGGTCCCTCTCTTCTCGCGGCTGCGCCGCTCGGTAAACAGATTAGGGACGATAGTCTCGAGTCTGGCAGCGAGACTATAAGGAGCACTGACTTTGCCCTCATATCTTCATCCCATTTTGCACTGAAGAAGTTTCACATGGCTCTCATATTTCATATATACTCTTTCTAAATATATGGTGATGCAACATGAGTAGAAATAACTGGGGTTAACTAAGTTTGGTAGTCAATATAGCAGGTTTACCATCAAACTGACGCAAAATTTGTTTCAAATTTGTCTAGTAAAAACCGTTGGCCCAGTTGTCGATTAGGCTTACAAGTTACACAAAGCATGATAAGACACTGTGAATGGTGCAAATAAACAACGTGCGAAATGCCAAATACCAAATGCAAACAATACAAGCGAACAAAAGGGCCTGTATGCACTCTAATAGCCCGATATTTTGCCTAAAACCAGGCTCACATGTGCGAACGGTGTGTTTTTGACGTACCTAGTAGGCAGTGATGTAGATAATAGCCGGTTACCGGTCACAACGCCCAGCTATAACTTATAAGTATAACAGTTGTGGGACCGGCTTAGGAAAGTACTCAAACCTGACGATCATTGAACAAATTCTAAGGTTGGAAAATTAAATATGAGTTGCCCGGGAGTTCTAATAGCAAGTAAAATACCCAAAGTGTAAACAAAAAGATAAATTAATTCATAATTATTTGGAAAACATTAGACGATTACGCAGTAAAACAAGACTGGCCACGCTATCGCTAGCGAAAGCCTTCGAACTAGTTTCATAACGACCGGACGTTGAAGGAAGCGCGAAGCGAAATGTGAGGTCAATGTGACGTCTCATGATGATGTATGATGCATCAACATGACGTTTACGTAGAGTTGCACTAAATGTTTTCTAAACTTCAGTGGAAAGAATTTTTGTCGATCAGACACTGACTATGTTTAAATTCTTAAAACATCTGAGAAAACTGAAGAGGGGAAGCAAAATGTGACACTGACAGACAAGCCAGACGTACGGCACATGTACAGAAGGCGAGGCACACCCTCTGATGCAAACTGGACAATTATCGTGCGTGTCACGTATAAGGCATCAGATGTAATACATGTAGCTAACCAATTGTTCTTGTACTGCAGTCTTTCTTGTAACAGGTATTGGAAATTGTCAGAAACCTGATGATTTTATGACTGAATAAGTTTCGATACGGAGACGAGAGAGAGAGAGAGAGAGAGAGAGAGAGAGAGAGAGAGAGAGAGAGAGAGAGAGAGAGAGAGAGAGAGAGAGAGAGAGAGAGAGAGAGAGAGAGAGAGAGAGAGAGGAGACCAAACTAGAGTCGGTACTCACCCCACCACGACATATGCATTTTTGTGATTTTGAAACGATAAAGAATGTTAATATGAATATTGGGACGATTGGAAATCGGACGATTTGAATCGTAATCGAATATCTCAGACCATCCACAATATATGTCGTGTTGACTTAGGCGATCCCAGAAACCATTCTTAGTTTACCCCTTTCACATATATTATCAACCATGCTAATGTTTTGAAACAAATCTCGATTAACAGGTAATTTAGCGCTTGAAAGATGGCGACGTCCATACCCCCCCCCCCCGGCTGCACATATTTTAATATGCAATTATACATTACCCCCTCCCCATACACGTCAGAGAAGTACAGTATGGTACACTATATGACACACTGTAAGCTAACAGTGGAAATCAACTTCAGTGTCCATACATATCAGACATAGAGATTTCTTTACAAATGGATGTGGGCTCATTGGGCTGTAACCTGTACTTGGAAAAACTTAACCAGCAGAGTTTTCTTTTTGAATCCTATGTCTTGACAGAAACGGCACCCCCCTTCGATAACTAGTGGGGAGGGTGTGTCCCCCCTCCCACAGTAGGCAATTGTTTGAAAAATAAGGACATGTAGGAGGCCATTTAGCGGCATAATATTTCAAACCATACACATTATTGGAAGCCATAAAGTACTTGAAAATTGTCTTCAATACCCAAATTGTACTCTCATTAAATTATTTTACAACTGTATTATACATACGCTTTAACTAATACATAGATATTTTGGCAGACACACACATTCGTTTGGCCATTGGCTGCCTAATAATTAAATGTGTGGTAGGTAAATGAAGTGAACAATTTTGCAAAGTACAAGGTAAACGATTGCTCCTGTGGTTTGAATGTTCAACAAAGTCTCCACACAGAGAGATAGAGCAAGAGAGAAGGAGACATACGGCGACGAGAGAGAGAGAGAGAGAGAGAGAGAGAGAGAGAGAGAGAGAGAGAGAGAGAGAGAGAGAGAGGGGCATACACTTATACAAATGTAAATTTACTTGGTAAACAACTGCTCCTGAGGTTTAATTTTGGTTCAAATCATGAGCAGAATATTCGGGGGCCCTTTCAGACCATCACAATTGTCATGCCCCCTCCCTTTGAACCTCAATTTTTGTTCATGCCCCCCACCCCGTAAATTCTGACTCCAGCATAATTTCAAGTTTATTCCGAGCTCGGTATTACAGGCATTCGACTAGAGTCTTTATACCTCAAAGATATACAACAGTCCATTTCTGTACAAGGCATATCAGAAACCAAACATTTGCAGTGTGGAGTGTCACAAAACCCTGTGCTTGGTCCACTCTTACACGCGTATGCTGTCTATACACACCACCACTTGGAAAGCTAATCCGACATCAAAATCTCAATATGCAACAACATGCAGACGACAACCAGATTTACCAATATATTTCCCCAATCACATACGTCAACTACAGTAACTAAGATGGAAACTGTTGCACATGATATTAAACGACCCAAAATAAGCTAGTTTAATGATGGCAAAACCGAGGTCCTCCTTATCACGTCTCAGTTCAACAGGCTTCCTCGTCTCATGAACCACATCAACATGGGATCGTCTTCTGTGCAGTTAGTGGATTCAGCATGTACCATTTGTGTAACAATTGATGACCGTTATAACCTCAAGAAGCACATCTCGTTGACATGTAGATCAGTTCTTTTTCACCCCCGAACAATAGGTCGCATCATTGACAGTGGAGGGGGCCCCTCCACTGTCTATGGTCGCATACGCCAGTATCTTACAAACGGAGTTTGTCAGAACCTTGGTCATGCACTTATATCATCGAAACCTGACTACTGAATGGCCCTTCTGTATGGGCTGCCAGCTAAAAACATTGTCCCTCTTCAACATGCCCAAAATACAGCAGCTAGGATTGTGTCAGGTACAAAGAAAACAGATCACGTCACATCGGTTCTTTCAATAACACAGTTTAGTTAGAAATCACACTGGCGTCAAGTGCAGTTACATAATATACCAGTAGGTAGGGCCTACATGTACATGTAGTCTCAGGTCACTACATTGTGGTCTGAGATGTAGTTTACACCACTATGACCTAAGAACTTGAACCAGGGCTGAGGAGAAGTGGTCTGAGGTTAAAGTTTTGCAGCTCTCGTTCAGCAATCTCAAAACATTTCAGCCTACTTCCCGTAATGAACACTTGTCAAGCATTTTTGTAGCTCCCATACTCAAAGACTACATATATGTTTATATACGACTCAAAATATAACACTGAAATTTACTTTGAACACGTTCAGTTTCAGTAGACCTATTAAAACCCAAAATCTCCACCGTATAATTTAATATCGGTAATAGTTTACAGTCAAAACATTTAAATTTAGTTTTGACTAGGAGGTCCCCAAGTTTTGCAAGTTGACTCATGACCGCAATCATTGCTTTACTCGCTTGAGCTGCAAGCGCTAAATACCATAGACCACTGCTTGACATAATCACGCCTAGATATTCATAAAAAGCGAACAACGTCGAGTTTATGACCACCAATAACCACTTTTCAATTTTCTTAAGAATTTCATCTCTTAGTAAATACAATAATTTTAGTTTTGACATACATGTAATTTACTTTCAAAAGACAATGTTAGAAACCCCTACCCCATTGATTCCTGTGGGAACATGCCTTTCGTGAAGAAAAAATGGTTACATAACATGTCTACAAGAATTGTTGGAGAATGTCTATGTAGAATGCCACACTGATCCCATATCCACACCTTGAGTTTTATTTTTATTGTTCTTCAATGATCTCCTTCAAAGTAATAGTCTGGATGCCAATATGGTTTCTAACTAAACCACGTCTAGCCAAAAGCCCCTCAAATAGCACAAAAAGTTGTTCACCCAATCAGTGAAACCTAAATGTTTTGGTGATGTAAACAGTATATAAGTAGCATCATGAGCTGACAAATATACCACATTTGAACATTACTGTCCCAATAAACACTAACTTTATGAGGGACTGTGTTATTGGTTAGAGTTTTGTGATTTATTAACAAAGACATGATGTTAATGACTGTGTGGGTGGCTGTAAATGAATTTTAAATTGCATCTCATGCATTTCAAGACTTCTAGAGTAACGACTCTGACTATACTGTGAGTGGAGGTATAAATGGTAATGATACAGTATAGGAACTAGACTATCAAAGTAATTACCTTGTCCAAAAGACTACAGTCGGATATTAATCTCACCATTAATGCCTGAATTTATGTCTATCAAGGTGGATCTGATAAGATCATGGAAATCGAGAAACTTTCATCACTTTGGACTTGAGCATTGAATACATTTGTGAAGTACTCAGACCATGATTCATGTTTTTTTTTAGAGATTAATTCCACTAGATCGTCCACTAAATCGTCCACGAAAACAAATACATTCTATCATTCCACCATGTCACTCAACAACGCGCATCACATCCGGGTACCAGTTCTTCTGTGAGTTCGAATTCTATCACTTGAATTTCCGTTATTTAGTCGTCTGAAGATCGTAACGGCCTCCGTACCATAACTTGTGTACTTTGTGTAAATACAGCTCTACTTCTCAGTATTGAGCACTTTTCCTTCAGTTTATGACTTACCTCTTTTATATATATATATATATATATATATATATATATATATATATATATATATATATATATATATATATATATATATATTACCATTGCTCGGTTGACGGCAACGCGGTCAAAGATATCGGGTTCTTTGCACAATACACGTGTATATAGAAATGATGTCCCTTAAATTTCCCCTCTTTTCATTCTTGCTCTTTTCAACTACAATATAGATTTTGATAATTTCCATAGGTCTCACGAGATATACTCTTCAAGGAAAAACAAGTTCGTGTCGGGGTTTGACACGAGAATAGTCTGTGCTTGGAGTAATTATACTGTCAGTATAATTTCTCAAAGGTATGTGTTATCGTGGAAGTTTAAACATTATTTATACTTTAATGGTGTTATAGATTTTGACCCAAGCTATGCATGCCACGGTCACAAGCTATATTGCGTCAGATCGATTTGCCAAACAAGTTTGCCAGGATTAACGCATCCCATCAAACCATGGACCCTCCACAAAGGTGGAGTGTCTATGGTCAAACAAATGACAGGTCGCAGAAACTATGGTCATGGAAGTATGAACGTCGTTTATACTTGTACGCCGTGACATACAATGAGCGCAGTGCCATGATTGACCGGATTATTCAGTGTCGACAATCCCAGTTAATATAATCCCAAAGGCAAACTTGTTTTATTTACCACCTTGCCAAGCAACACAGGGTGGTGGCGAGGCGAAGTTGTAATGTACTGTCGCTTTGATATTAACGATTTTGGAAAGGAAATAGATAACATCGGGTTAGATCTTGAGAGTAAATAAGAAGAAAAGAA
The DNA here is from genome assembly GCF_964340395.1 of Glandiceps talaboti. NCBI lineage: Eukaryota > Metazoa > Hemichordata > Enteropneusta > Spengelidae > Glandiceps > Glandiceps talaboti. The sequence goes on from NC_135553.1 coordinate 19,845,153, forward strand.
GAGTTAATTTGAAATCAGTGATAAACGAGTTGTCTATTTTTAAGAAACTAAATATAAGGAAAGCTATGGGTCCTGATAACATATGTGGTAGGTTACTGAATGTCTATGCATCGCAGTTAGCTAGTGTTTCCAGTAGATTGTTCAATTGGTCGTACAATGATCATACGATATCAACCATTTGGAAAACATCTACCATCTGTCCGGTCCCTAAAAACTTCCAAGGCATCGTCCTGTAGCACTGACTTCCATTGTGATGAAATGCTTCGAGCGTATTTTACTTTGTCAAAACCCACAAAAACATTCACACCTTGACCAATACCAATTTACATATTAAAGTAACAGAGGTACTGATAATGCAACTCTCACATTACTTCACGATGCGTATACACATCTTGAAAAACCAAGTTCATTTGTAAGACTATTGGTTATTGATTTTTCATCAGTCGTTAACAGAAGTCAACCAAACATGATGGCTCATAAACTTAGTTATTTAAACGTTAACCCCAAACTCATCCTCTGGATAATGGATTTTCTTGTCAACCTTTCCCAGTTTGTTCGCTACCAAAAATTAAGTTCAGCCTTCCATTCAACATTTAGGGGTGCCTCACAGAGCACGATACTCTCACACAGACTATTTACACTTTACACAAATGACTGCTCATCAGGTACCGATACAAATCCACTTATCAAATATTCTGATAACTCTGCATTAGGTGACCTGTCAAATTCTGACCGTACTTATTTCGATGAAGTTGATAGGTTTGTTACTTGGTGTAAAGAAAACTACTTGGACGAAAGGTCGACTTTAGGAAGAACCCTAAAGTAGTGCCCGACCTTTTTATTGACAATGTTAAAGTTGAACAGGTGACTAAATATATATATATATATATATATATATATATATATATATATATATATATATAGGAACAGTCTTGGATAATAAATCAAATGTTAAGGCCAACACAGATTTCATTAACAAGAAATGTCAATCTAGAGTTTACTGTCTACAACAATTGAGGGGCCTAAAATTTTGTAAATGCCAAGGTATTACAGACATTCTATCGGAGTTTTGAGTCGGTTTAACATTTTCTTTTTTGTGCTGGTTTGGTAGTCTAGGGACTAGCTACAAGAGTGTCTTGAACAAAATTGTAAATGTGTTTAGTAAAGTATTGAGTGAAAAGTAGACTAATTTGAATGAAATGTTTACATCTCGTGTACAAAACAAAGCTGGGAAAATGGTAAATGACAAAGGCCACATTATGTCCCAACACTTTGAACTCCTGCCATCAGGGAGACGATTTCGTGTCCCTAAATTCAGAACAGTCAGAACCAAATCAAGTTTTGTGCCCACTTCAACTAAATTTTAAACCAAACTAAATAATTATATTTCAAAGACATCTGCTCTGCATTCCAGATTGGAAGAACCGCGTTTTTTTTATTGTCTTTTTTAAGTTGATGACCATTTCTGGCAAGACTTCACTCACAATTTTCTCGATTTTACTGATTTTTCTTCTTTATTAAAAAGGTTTAGGGTCGGCACCGGATTTCTAGAATGGAAGCGTTTGGGGAGTTATGTGTGATTTATTTGTTGAGAAAGGTTCAAAGACAATAAATATCGCCGGAAGGTGGCACTTGCCGTTCCAGTGAGGAACGACTAGTGCCACCACGGTAGTACTCGACAATTCGATGGACCACGGCCAAGTCCGCCATTCACAATTTTCAAATCACTTGAAATAAAGCAATCTGGCAAAACTCGCCCATGTGCATTTACAATCTTGTCGCAACTAATTCTAGTAGGTAAAACCATAGACCCTCCACCCTGTCTATGGTAAAACCTAGTCGCATTCATAACTTTCATCGAGGGTAAGGTAATTTTAGTCATCAACTTCTATAAAGTCCAAAATGAAACGATAAAACATGTACATTTTGGAAATTATCCCATGTATAATGCCAGATTATAAAGTGACAAAGAGTGGTTCACTGATGATCTGAGTGGATAGCTTAACCTCTTGACGATTTATAAACAATGGGAAATAGGCAGCTATCTCGATGTTCATTTTAACCTATTTTCCCAGAGAATATTTTCAGAACTGGTATCCAAATTACCAAGATCACGTTTTTCATATTTACTGATATGCCGCTTTAGTTATGGCCGGTTTTGTGAGATGTTTTGCGTGCACAATGTAAACCACAGACAAGGCATGTAAACTTCTACTTGCAAACCCGTCTATTTCAGGCTTGGCCTCTTACCACTCTTGGAGGAATTGTACTGACTCCTCCAAGACCACGTCTGACACAGTGGCCTGAAACCCATAGTCTATCGCGAGTATATTGTCTACCCTTCAAGAGAAACACATTCTCTGCCAGTCACCCTTTTAAAAATACGCTTGTTAAACGTCTGCTCCTGGAGTTAAATTTGGTTCAACTCATGAGCAAAATATTTGTACGTGACTCCGGGCCCCTTTCAGACAATCCGAATTTTCACGCACGTCCCAATTCGTTTTTTTCCCGTGACAACAATTTTTCTCCTGAGCCTCCCCCTACCCTAATCTAGTTCCTGACGACCGTATTCCAATTTTACACTACATCTTTACATATTACGTATAGTCAATGTCATTACTCTCGTTGCCGATGTGTTGGCAATTATATATATATATATAATATCCATAATCACAACATATTTCCTGCTCAAAGAAGAACTGTTTCAGCTTATTCCATTTCGATATAAACAGAGTCCAGGGATAAAATACCCATGTACTACTCCTTATATTACTGGCTAGGTAATGTCAACCGTAAAATAATCCAAGCACCAGCGTCCCTAAAATCCGTGAAACAGTGTCGATATTACAGTATTTTGCTGACACTTATTACTTTCTGTAACTGGTCTATATTTGTGATTTCATGGTAAATATGCTTGGATTTTATGGCCTAACAAACCAGACATTACGTAGATTTGAATATTGAATCAAGAAAATCAAAAACAAAAACAAGGCCATGGCCATGGCCGGTCAGGTACTGATATTAGTACTTTAGACATCAGTGGGGGTCACACTTGGTCATTGAAACTATATTGACCGACCAAAATTCTAAACATCACGGATAAATAATTTCATATCGAAATGTATGTACGGAGATTCAGGTTTTTAGACCACGTGGCTTGACATGACATCATCAGCTAAATTTGCAATACGAAAGTAACGTAAAACATGGATGTATCTAGTAGGGAGCAAAGTCCGCATGTCTGTATGGATGTTTGAAGATTTACTATCGGTATATGGGAGGCATAGAGGGAAATATTTGAATAGCGTTATTTAACGTTACATAATTCATAACTGACTACTAAACTACCGTCAAGAGGATTGTTTTTGCTTCCATTTATCTGTATTAATTTTTTTTAAAGGCAGTGATGGTGACTGCCAATGCCGATAGTGAAAATATGGCCCGCACATTCTGAAGATTTTTGTATCATACAAGTTCAATGTTGTAGCTGAGAATGTGATTTATATTTATAACTCAGTAGAATGGGTACCGGTACTGATGCGAGGGATGTGAACCAACCTTTGTGTTGCGTGCTTTTTAATATCACCGTGTGTGTGTGTGTGTGTGTGTGTGTGTGTTGTTTGTTTGTTTGTTTGTTTGTAATGTAGATTCGTCGTTGATATACTGCTACTAGATCAGACCGTGGGTTATACTTCCATGATCAGAACATGACCAGACACAACTCTCCACGGCACCATTTTGGTTTTGCAACTTTGATTACTTTGTTTTGAATAGCTTTTGTCAAGTTCTTGACTTTCCTGATATGACAATAAAGCAAGGGCGGTGAAATATTATTATAGTAGTCCTTCAAAAAACAAGACAATTTTGAAACTTTTAGTAGAAAATGTTAGTGAAGACACAGTTTACCCGCATAAATTAACTAACAAAAGACAAAAGAAATGTACACATGGTTCATTTTCTAGGTGTCGACCTCGTGAATATGCACCAAGATTTAGAACCGAGTCAGCTTTAAATGCGTTCACACCTCCAAATCTGGTCTGGACAATATTGTCTGGGCTTAGTCACCCTTTTATGCGGACTACAGAGCGGCCCTGGTGCGGACTATTTCTGCCACCTATTAATGCCTGAAAGTCAAGTGGCATATGCTGAGGTTGTGTACAACCAGCAACCCATAACATTTTAGCAATCTACAGTTCTACCTCAGTATGGCTATTAGCCATGCTAGGTAGTTACTATAATCATGGAAGTATAACCATTATACTTCCATGCTATAATGATTAATATAATGGTTGTCTTGGTAAAAGTTGTCGACCCCCCCCCCAAAAAAAAAAAGAAAAAAAAGAAAAAAAGAAAAAAAAAAGATCAACAAAACATTCTATGATATTGAAAGCGCTCCTGGCATGTAATTCCATAGAACAGTTTCCTGTAGGGAATGGCAGCGATTTCATTCAAACTCAAAGACAGAGATGTTGCTAACCAACGTGAACAGCCATAAAAAATTGTATGTGAATGAGTATGACTCTGAGATCCCGCTAACGGTTTCATTGTTGTCGGTCTAACCAGAGACACTGGAGAACTTCACTGTCTATGATCTAATCGTATTGCTCAGTGTGAAAACCGTGCAAAGCGTTACTATTTTGGCGTTGTATTTTCGCACATTTTTGGTTCACAAGGGTCCAATAATTTAAGCTTGAGTTAGGAAATAGGCCTGTTAAAAAAATTGTGTTGTTCCGATTAGGCAAAATAAATAAATAGGTGGGGTAGGTAGATTTATTTTTATTCATGTGCGAGTGTCTAATTCTGGTTTTCCATTTTTTCCAAATGATCTCTGTGTTATTGGCTTCTTTCCATTAGATGTACAACCATTACAGATTGGAGGAACAGTTTTATATTGTCTTTTTAAGTTGATGTCAGTTTCTGCATCCACTATGTCTCGTGAGACTTCACAATTGTTGCGATTTTGTTAGTTTTTCAAGAACACGTAAAAAAAAGTTAAGGGTCGGCAGTGAAAAACTAGGTGGGTCGGGTAACAGAAACCAAACAGTTATTTTTTAGGCCTAAGGCATAACGTAGCATATAAATCTACCCAACCTGCGCGAGCAAGATCTGCATCGGTCAATGTAATATTTACATGGTCTATTACAATTTGGTAAAGTGTACCATTGTATATGCTTGTGCGAGACGTAAAAAAACATCATGCCGTCTAATTGTATGAAACGATTTAGTCACTATGGTTTTGAAGTCAGTGAGATAATGTTTGTGAATTACCCGGTATCGTGATGTTATCGCTTGTATAGAAAAACCATCACTGAGGCAAAATCTCACTTTTATCATCATTCATTTTTTTAAAGTCTTCAATCATGCCAATTAAAAATATCGATACTGCAGTCATTTATGTGACTTTTTTTTCCGAAAATGTTTATCGTGCATCTCGATTATATATTTTTTCGTCTTCGTAACATCTTTTTTTTTTAATTGTGCCAAAAGTAGTAGCTACCACATATAGAACAGTGGAAAAAATACAGAATGAGACTCAGAAATGTAAAATCATTTACTTCAATGTCCAAAATGCGGACATCAGAAAATGATGCATGCACGTTGTGATGGACTCGTGATTAGCTCTAGTCCAGATGCCAATTGGTATCTAACTAAACCATAGACAATAGAGAGGGTCCTCTCTATTTTCTATGACTAAACCAAGTTTAGTGAGTGGAGGTGTAAATGGTAACGATACTGTTTAGGAACACGGTGATAGGAACTAGACGAGATTAGCACTGACAACACACGCTCCGCGAACTCCAGCAAAGAGGCCTGGTGGGGTATATAGAGACTTGTCAGAGTTGTCGGAGCTACTGTTCATATACTTATATAAGTTCCACGTATTCTCAATTTATTTCGTGCTGGATAGAAAACAGTCAGTATAGTCCTTGTGTTCTCCAGTGTATAGCCGATGGATTGGATAGTGAGAGTCATGATATGTGTGATACATTGTAGTTTATACACCAGAACTGAATTTTAGACTGATCCTGTCGGCATCTTCAGAGAAAGCATCTAGCGGGTACCACAATAAACTGAAAACGTAACGACTATAAGCATAACTATAAGTTTTAATTTACATGGAACTACGGTCATATTTGATAAGCTTATCCCCCACTTCCACATATGGTCTCATACCCCTTGGTCAGCGAAAAGCCAATCATGTTCATGTCCGGACATACGAGTTATAAATGGGGCGGTCATGTGGGTTAAGTTAGGGTGGAATATAATATATGGAAAAAGTCTGATTGATACTGGCTGTGATGGGTAGTAGAGCATTTTTTAATTGTCAAAAACAGGGTTGGGGGCCGAATGATATGATTCAAAACGTCATGATTTTCTGGTATATCTTTGTTGTCATGTTGTGTGTCCAGTTGAGGATGGCTGTCTTTGACTGGCAAGTTAAGCTACAACAGTAAGTGACTGATTTTGAAAGCAAAGAAAGTGGAAGAACATTGGTGTTAGTTAAAAAACTATTGTTATTAAAGATATACAAGTAAACACAGCAAAACAATTGAGAGTCGGTACGGAAAGGAACAGATGACCACAGGAAGGTGTTCAGCTGTTCTTCATTGTTCTTTGCAATTTGACGACCGGGCGAAGCCTTGAGTAAGTCCAGAAGTTCGAGCAGTCAGTACGTCGCCATTGATAAGGCCGAATGTTTTTGGCAGTATATTAGGTTGTCATTGAGTAGCTAGCTGTTTATTAGTAAGCTTAAGTCTCGACAAACGTTTGTAGTCGTTTAGGTGTGAGCCATTCACTGGTAATGACTGACATTTTCCCTACTTGGTCGCAACCTCACCTACAAATTAATTGTATATGGTATTAATTGTATTAACTGTCATACTCTACTGCTTTTCTACCACTAAGACTGTCCCCTGGCGTAAGGACAAGCAATGTGCATTGTCAAAAGTGATTCTCACGTGACCCCTTCGCAGGTGGCAAGAAATGAACAGAAATCAATAAACCCATACCTTGATTGACATTACCCACTATACAAAGAAGAAGTTGAAATAATTGAACTTGAAATGCCTTTTGCAGGCCGATAATGTAGGACAAAGAGGACGTAGTGCTGTTACTTTCTACTACGCAAAAACCACAGACAACTAACACAACAACACTGTAATACTTATGCCGGTAGGATTTAAATAGATTGCTGTGTGAAAATTTCAGCTAATGACCAATTTGAACTTCAGTAAAATTGGTATCGCTGAAAGTTAAACGCGATACAAAAAATACAAATAATACCTCTACCTATTGGTTTTGTTAAAAACAGAATCTTTGCATGGAAGGTGGTATGTCGTCAACTTAAAGCTAAAAAAATGACAAAATAAAACGAAGTGAGGGCAGTTAACAATCACCACATTGTAAGTGTCAAAGAGATGACACCTTCCTATAACCCCCACCTTGCATGCTACAAAGTTCACAACCTTGTAGATAATCTTTGAAGTTTCGCAGTTGTACTTCTAAGAGGGTGAGGGACTGGTATGTGAGTAATGGTCAACAATAGCAACACAGATTCAAAACTGATAACTTTGAATATTCGAGGTAGCCTACCTCCATTTTTGAACAAACCATGGAGGTAGGAACACGTCTTTTCTACCTCCATGAACAAACCGATGTGTCTTTAATAGGCAACCGTCCTTGAATCATCAACTATACACTCACAGTCGCAGTTTTCAAACAGACTTTATTTGATTTTCGGATACCGGCTCAGCCAACAACCCTCGCTGTTTTCTTCGGATATTTTGTCATGCTCAGGCATTCGTACAAAAGATTCAACACTAATGTTGTGGTATATTGGTTTTGCGAGAACTAATATCGGCGATCACATACTAGTAGTTGTCAGTGTTTTCGCTAAAGCAAAATACACGGAGATGGTTCAAAATCACTTGACTATCATTTCACTCTTATTTAAATCTACAAATATCTCATTAATATTTTCTCCCAGCTTACTTCAAACTATATGACATTTTCCATGAAAAAAAGGTGCGTATCTGGAGCAAAGAAGTGTTTCAGATATCAGAGTGTTCACGTTTGCGTGACCAAGACATAGACTGGCAAGCGACGCCATGAATTGTGATCGAATCCCAGGGTCGGATAGGTAGTAGATCAGTGTTCATAATAATTCATTTGCGTGTTCAATTACTAAGTCATCGATGTAGGGTTATAAATTCAGTGACTACACCATCAACAAAGTTACTTCTTACTATAAATCATGTTGAAAAAGACCCTAGGAAAATGTCTAAGCAACAATGACGGGTGTTACTTTTTTGCAGTTTTTATCCAAATAGTAATCGTCGAATAACGTGACCCTGGCTGAAAACTGCGACAGTGAATGTACCATAAATTCCCAAAACAGACTGACCAGAACAGACATATTGACACAAAAAAGTGTGCAAGTTTACATCTTGTGACAGGTTTGGTTGGGGTCACCTCCATCGGCTAATGGTCGAAATCGTCATTGTAAAATATTTTTAATTACCCTCAACTACAAATCAGCGTATCGTTGACGATCATTTCAATCGTAAGTGTTTAGAACTGATTCAGAAGTAAAACGTAGAATTATTAATGACAATGGTATGCAAAGTTTTGTTGTTTAACAATCATCAGCGATTTGGCATGTTTGCACAAACCACAGATACTTGTTAGTGCATACACTTTTGATACTTCTATTCTATAAGGTAAAGGCTAAATTTAAAAAGACATGATCCCAGTATTAACTTTTTTGTTGCGGCTATATTTCCTAAGTGAGGTGTGCCAAAGAAAGTTGTCCCATGATACTTTGCGCCAGTGCGACTTTTTGACATTGTACGTTCGATGTTCCCAATGAGTAAATGGAATTTTATCGAGAAGTCTATTCATATTTGTTTATGACAGCAAGATATTTTCAATTTTCTGTTTTTGGTCATTTTTGGGGTCAAAAACTGTCATTTGTTTTGTAAATAAAAGAATTCAAAGTAAAAATGAATGACAGCCGCAAAACTAATCGATTGAATGGGCTGACATTTGGTGTGCATGTATGTTAGAGTATCTGGATGAAGAATTCTTCAAGAAAATTTGAAGATGACATTGATATGCAAATACGTCTAAAACGTGCTGTGTAGTATCATATTATAGCCATGTTATTTTACAATACTCGTGAGAAAGTAGAATTTATTGGTGAAGTAAAGTTGCTCATACACCTAAGAAAATTTGACTACACTTGAATACATAATGAGCAAATGAAATGATCACAACAATCACATATCTTTGTAATATTATGACTATACAAGATCTAATACAGGGACGAATGGAGTACTTATCAAATAATGCCCTCCGTAACTCAGAAATAAATGTAGATGCGCTGTACCATGCAGTTACGATCAGCGGTTTTGAACTATGGAGGTAGGAAGGAAGGAGGTAGGAAGGATTATAGTCCTACCACCATTTCTGAACAAAATCGTTGTCCTTGAATTGGAATGGTATGCTTTTAATACAAAAGTTGCACAAACATATGTTCTTGCTTTCAAAAGTTTTAGAATTAACACCATGATTTCACCGTCGCCCATACTGAGGTTTTCCTGCATCTATTGCTATGGATTTTGTTGGTGGGACTTTGCTGTACTGTATGAACACTTGTTCAGACTCAGGCCACTAAAACACAATTGCAAAAAAAAAACGTAAAGACACGAAGTATCGTTTTGCACAACGTTCGGCTTGAAGCAGGTTTGAAGGGTAACCATGCACGACAGAGAAGATGGGTTTAGAGCCCCATTCACACCTAAAACAAAAAGCGATTCTAGTCTGTTCCTATTATAGTGGTCTGAGGTTCAGATCAAAGTGCCGCATTCATCCACAACATAAAAAATCATAGACCCTACACGACTGGCGTTTGTAAAAGTCAGTTTTAAACCATAATTACTACACCTCTTTATCTTCTCGGCAAGAACATGCAGTGCTGCAATCCAACGTGAGGACCTCTCACCAACTTTCAGATCACTTCACATTGGGAACGTTGGTGAGAGTTCTACTAATATAATTCAGACTGAGGCAAAAAAATATAGCCTTTCTGAGTTGAAATCCGAGGTTTAAATCCTGATATCTGAAAATTCCCAATCAACCCAGATTACATTGAATAAAAAATAAGTCTAACAAACAATTTATGATTTTTCAGTCCCGAAACTTGCTATTATCCATACACTGTATACAAAGCTAAATACACGGTGATTGGTGTATCGCACTCCTTGACTGAGTGGGTCGGAAAAAAATAGGTAGACTCACTTGTCATAAATCGATTTATAAATCCACAAAGGCACTGTGACAACTAAAGCAGTCCCTTTACAGACCATTTTTCTTTAGAAATAAATAGGCTAAAACAATACTGAATGACAGGCAGTCCAAGGTATGCAAAACCATAAGCGAGCGCGTACTCACGATGCTAGATTAACACACTATTTTACCTGCGCATTGAAGACGCACAGTAAAAAGACCAGTTTTCAACATTAATGCAGGAAATACAAAGCTAACAATTCAAAATTGTATAAAATGTAAGAAAACAAAAAACAGGCGACAGTCAGAGCATGCATGAACTTCGATTTACAATACCATTATTAAGTTCTTGCATTTTGGGGCTAATGAAGTCATAGAGACTACATGTAGAGTGGGCGAGTTTCATCACAGTTAGTATAATCAATGGCACCGTGATAATTCTGACTTTCACTTGAAACTGGACCAGAACAGTCTAGGTCGGACGAGTCGTCATCATCATCAATTCAAAGGCGACGTAACCAAATATACACCGTGAATTCATCTTAGATCGCACCGAGTTGAACAATCATGTCTGTCATTGTTGTCCTCTTTGACTAACATCGAATGTATTTATCATTGTAGAATGTAGACCTTTACGCTGTTTGACCGACTATTGAAGTATAACCCACATAGGTGATATTTCATTGACCTACATGGAAATGCTTGTAAATACTTTTTGCAAGTAGTAGTAGCTCAGACCACTCTAGTATTTTAGTGGTCTGAGGTAGTAGTAAGAGTTTTTGCTAACGTTTACATGCTAGCGTAGTTGTACATGTACGTATACATGTCAGTTCGTATGTACATGTACATTAAATGTAGCTCTCATCATATCATACACTGTACATGTGTGTAACCCTTTTCTTTTGCACCCCCCCCCTCCGCCTTCATGTGGTCAAACACAGACAACTAACTAACTAAATAGTGTTACTGTTAGTTTTCTGTGGGTCAAACAATTAGTGTACACGCCTTGAATCACATGCAGGCGAGATAGATTTGAATATTCATTTGTTTACTGCCCGGTTATGGGGGTGAACTCATGAATATATTCTGAACTAAATGCAAATGTATTCAAATCACTTCCGACTCGCAATCTGAACTATTTTTCAGATCGAGTATAATCCGATTAGACAGGCGCTAATGGGAAAGTACAGAAACGTCCACCTCATCAGCATAAAAGTACAGAATTGAACTCAATCTGAACTATAGTACGGAAAATGTCGTAATCTGTACTATTTTTTCTACTAGTGTAATAGGGTTGTCCTCTAGGATCGATGCGGACTTATAGGGTGTCCTATTGGACGTTAATAGTTGTTTTGACGCCCACGGGGTTGTCCTATTGGATGCAAGTAGGGTACGTTGTCCTATAGGAATCGTGTCAAAAAAAACATAGGTTGCCCTTTAGGACTGCCCTTTTAAACTGTCCTGTAGGATTGCCCTATAGGAACCTATAGTATTTTTTAGTACATGTCTAGATCTGTAAAACATTCATGCTGGGTTTTGGTTGGTGACTAAAAATCCCATGTCTCCAGTGTAATTTTAACATGTGACCCCAACCAATAACTCAGTGTTTTCACCATTTCAGTATAGTGAGCAGATGGATGGTCAACCAGACATTTTTCCTCTCCAAATAAGGAGTTGAATTAAGTATTCAACCAATCAACTGCTATGCATGGTATCCTTGAAAAGACACATAGCTTGATTTGCCAAGTATACGGGTTGTGCGCAGACAACACTTGCAAGGTCAACCATCCAATCATTGAGGCTACTCATGATCATTGTCATACGTACAAAAGCAATAAACGCACTAGGGCAATTACACTCTTTGTCATAAAAGCTTAACATTTGAGTGTTTGATACACAAAATCCATATCATGAAAGCTTAGCATTTGGGTGTTTGAGACACAATCCATATCATAAAAGTTTAGTATTTGAGGTTTTGTGCAACAGCCTGAGGTGACAAAACAAACAGTCCAGGCGAAACAACACTAACTTATCTATCGACTCGCGTTGACGCAATGCTTGATGTCTTCTGTTTTAGAATAAATTGTTGAATGGGAAACCTCAAATGCTAAGCTTTTAAATTTTTATGACAAGGATTGTATGTGTGTCTCGAACACCCAGATGCTATTAAGCTTTTTTTTAATGACAAAGAGATTATACACTCTCAGCATCTAGGTAATTGATACTTGTACTATTTTTAAAGGCTTTCTGTGGTAAAGAGGTTAAGCAATTTGCGTAAAGAAGTTTAGACATCAAATTTTAAGAATTGGGGGAAAAAGACTTAACGAAATTGGCATAGCCCTCAAAGTATTGATGACATTTTTAGGACCGAACTGATTGCACATCTTTTTTGATAATTAATGATCATACGTGAAAGACTAGTGAATTGGTGTTTTTATGATTGCAAATCATTAAAGAAACTGTTTACGTTCACCCCAGCCTTAATGTATTATAATCCTTATAAGAAGTACAAACACCTTACATCTCACTTCAGAATGACTTTAGTGGTCTGAGGAATTACAAATGTTGGCTACACCGTTACTTGACATTCCGAAGCAGGCTGTAACCTTTATAAATACAGGGTCTTATCAAATGAAATTCTAATGACCAGCGTGAATGGAATAGACGCAGCTGTGATTTTCAAGATAAACTCAATTGATAAGACCCTTGCATCTAAAAAATTATACACTTTTTTCAAAGTCCATTTTAAACAATCAATGCCACATGAGGTATCTGATAATAGGAGGTCGTACAATACAAGGACGCCAATATATATGTAGACTGAGTGAAGTTGACCTAAGTCACTAGAAACGCTATTTTTTTTATCTCAGACAAGTAAAAGCAGACAAGTTTGCAAAGACAATGGATTGAACCTTAGTCTGAGATTGAACAAAAGACATCTATTTCATGACCTCCTGTTATCAGATACCTCACTTGGTTTTGATTGTTTGAATTGAACTTTCAAAAGAGTGTAATTGTTTATATACAGGGGTCTCAAGTACTCGATAAAAAGAACAGTAACTGCCTTAAATGGTAGATTTATTTTAAATAGTGACAGGTTTGTTTAGGGTTTAGACAAAATGTCCTGACCAGAAACAATTCCTTTTTTGGCCTTACAGCAGTGCAGGATAAATGATCATGAGCATGTAAAACCGTTCATAGATAATCGGGTGCTGTAAAATTAATATTTACTAACCTGCCGCTGTACGTGATATTAAACTCACGAATACCAACATCAGTTGGATTATTGTCAACCGTATTCTGGAAAACATAATAAGGATATCATCTATAAGCAAGAAGTCGTAAAGAAAACAAAGATTGCATATTGAGTAAAAAAAGTACCAACATAAATACAATCGAAACAATTTTTTTAAATATAGAAATCTGAAAAAGAAATTGTTTCTTGCTTGATTTATACTATCAAGAGTTTTAAAACAAATATGATCCAACAATTCAGATGTGTGATGCCTGTGAATTTTAATTAAAAAATTTAGCTGTGTTTCTGTTCTTCCGTAAAATGCATGTTAAACCAGATTTAAACTGAATGCCCTCCATAAGGGGAGGCTTGCAAATTCATGATTTATGCAAGAAATTTAGCTACATATGTGATTTTTGTCAAGTCCCATGGTGAAAGTCAGTTGTCAAAAACGTTGTTCAAATGCCAGAAAAGCTTGCAATCTTGGACTGCACTGGGCTTTTATGATCTCCTACATACCCCGGATATGTACACCCGTTTCCACGGCAAATAATAAATGACATTGAAACCCACATTGCGCATCAGTAAGTTTACATACTTCATGGTAGACATCGTAACAATGAAGTGATTAGGTATTATTGCCCTACTTTGTAAAATGTATACATACTTGTTTCAATTGAGATTGACAGATGCACCATGCATCTGCTCCAAATCGTACACATGCGTGAAAGGTGTGAAGTGAGCAGACTATCGTGACTGTATATTTTGCAATAAAGCTTACAGATTATGTGTATTTTTAGTGCTCTCCTCCTTGCTTTGATGTAATAATCTTCAGATTTAATGAAAATATCAATACAAATACTTGAAACCCCTGAAAACAGAGTCTTTCTCAGTGTAGAACAACAGCGTGTATCCGTACCGTAGCTTCCTGGTTTACCTTACATTGATGTTGGTGGCGCACTTTCGAAACGAAGTGCATGTGCGACCAGCCGATCGAGTAATTAATTACGCAAATTTACATTTATATTCATGGGATTTTTACCAAACCATAATCAGTTCTTGCCATTACTCAACGGAACACTTGTGCAAAATTTCGTTTGAATTGAGCCAGCCATTTTGGAGAAAACAATGAAACAGACGGACAGACAGACAGACAGACAGACAGACAGACAGACAGACAGACAGACAGACAGACAGACAGACAAACAAACAAACAAACAATCAAACAAACACACACACACACACACACACACATACACACACAGAGGCATTTCAGCCCTAATGTATCTCCTTCCTTATGGAAGGAAAAAATGGCTATATTTTCGCTAGACCTCAATACCAATACCTCTCTGTATCAAGACCTAATCGATAACAACTTAACTATGAAGCAATTTGTTCATTAACATAATACTAGTAACAAGTATGTGTATGGGATTGTGTAACACAGATGCATAATAATAATGGTAACATTCCAAAGAAAAACGCAAGAAAATGTAGCGCTGAACGTAGACGCGAATTTTGAAGTATAAATTTAATTCGTAATATGCATGTTATTTCTACCTCCCGTAAGGGCAGTTTATGTTATACCTTTTAACTGTCTGTCTGTCTGTCTGTCTGCCTGTCTGTCTGTCTGTTTGTCTATGTATGTATATATGTGTATGTATGTATGTATGTATGTATGTATGTATGTATGTATGTATGTATGTATGTATGTATGTATGTATGTGTGCGTCAGACTGAGGACACGATATCTCGAAAGCTAATGCATCGATTCTAATGAAACTTGCTACATATCTTCATATGAACACTAATTAATCATTTGCAAAATTCATGTTTTTGTAATTAGACTATGTCTTAAGAATTCAAACTTCAAATTCAATGTAATTTTGTACGTGTATTAACCATAACAAAGCCTGTTGGCATACTTTTCAGTTTTAACAATTAGTGTGCATAATTAATTAGTGTTGGTAATAAGGCTATATCTAAAGAATGCACACTTCAAATTCTGAGTTCATATGTCATATAATGTTTGTTGATGTAGCTTATAGTTTTAATTCATAATTTGCATAATTAATAATTTTTCGATTAGGTAATATATTAACTATGCAGGCTTGACATTTTATACAGTTTCATATAATTAACTTTCCAATTTAGAGGTACTTATTTATAATAGCTATATCTCAGAATTTTGCATTCCAATAATGTATGTAGAAGATCTATGGTTTTATCCTTAGAGTGATCCTATTTTTTACCTCTCGTAAGGGGGGGGGGTTATGTTATACTCTTGTCTGTCTGTCTGTCTGTCTGTCTGTCTGTCTGTCTGTCTGTCTGTCTGTCTGTGGACATGATATCTCAAAACCTATCTTACCGATTCTAATTATACTTGCTACACATCTTCCCTATGCTAAACACCAGAACTAATACGATTTTGGTAAATATCCAATGAAGATTAATTAGTGATTTGCATAATCAATGGTTTTTAGTAATTACATCAACCATAACAAAGCACACATATCCTATAAAGCCTGTTGGAATAGTTTTTAGTTTTAATGATTAGTGTGCATAATTAATTAGTTTCGGTAATTAGGCTATAACTAGAGAATTCACACTTCAAATTCCACAACATTTGGTATATATATCTAACATAATAAAGCACAAATGCCCTATAAAGGCAGTTGGCCTAGTTTTTAATGTTAGTGTGTAATTTGCATAAATTATTGATTTTCAGTAATTAAGTCATATATATCTAGAGAGTGCATACTTCAAATTCCACAAACTTTCGTGGTGCATACATCAACCAGAAAAGGCCAAAATATCCTATAAAGCCTCGCATAGTTTTTATTTTTAAAGATTAATATGCATAATTAATTAGGTTCGGTAATTAGGCTATATCTTAATAGGACTGTATTCCAACAATATGTTTCTCATTACCCAACCGACCCAAATGTTTAGCTCCGACATCTACTTTTTTATTACAAATTTCGGTTTATTACAAATTTCGGCAATTATTACAAATGTCGGTTGTACACAGCACTTTCGCTGGCAAAATAGGCAAGTGTCTGGACTGTCGACGCCATCTCTACAGTCATGGCAGCGGCGACGACAATTGCTCACAAACAGAGGATTTCTTTCATGACAAAAGTTATTCAAGTAGTGGACTTGAGAACATGCCAATTTTGTGGAGATTATGGGAAGGGCTTGTTACCAGGAATCCAATAAAAAGAAGTTAGAGATGAGGAAGAGGAGAGGGAGAGAAACGTGAACAAGATGATTTTTAAAATTTTTTTTATACTTTTTATAATTAACCGAATGACTCATATAGTTGCTAAGAGAAACATACAAAACAATATGATCACCTTTATGAGACATTTAAATCAGTTTGTTTTTTTAACTCTAATGAGTACAATGTACACCATTCCTCACCGGGTTTATCACAGTGTGTACCAGTTCAGTTTTTTTACACTTGTTTGATATGGGATGGTGGGCGCACATTCTGTCGGCAATAAACCCGAATAGCCAGGCTGATAGATGGTCAAACATGGCGGCGGGGAGTGATAAACGTAATATGAAAGTTTATAATATATATATGTTATATGTACTTAAATTAGCAAAATAACGTTCTTGCATATAAAGAAAAGAGTTGAAATATAATATTAGGGTAGCTGTGCAAGTTTTTATGACATCTATCGGGAGATGTCATATTTGAATATATGAACACTGTCAGCCTGCACTTGATTGATTTCTCAGCCGAACTATTCCGAGCAAGAGACGGTGTAAGCCGGTCATGACGTCGACCGTTCGATTCCACGGGTCACTCAGTCCATCCACCATTGTGTATTATTGTGCCTTTTCAAGTGGTCTTCAATAACTCAAGACTACAATAGAGCCAAACATTTGAATGAAGATAAAAAAAGGTAGACAAGCTAAATGGAAAAAGTGACTACGTTTGCCACACACTGTATATTATTTATGTTACCATGGTGACAAAGTAACTGGTAATATTCCGACTAATTTACATGATGAGTCAACACTCCTTTTTAGCACTGACCATCGTCTGAGTTAATAACCAGGGGCTGTATGATTGTAATACGTTGCCAAGTAGATTGACATGTTGTTCTACACACATGGAAGACATTCACAATCATTCCAGTTCCAAAGAAGCCCAACCCTAAACAGTTAAACGGCGACTACCGGCCGATTACCTTGACATCAATTTTGTGCAAGTGTATGGGGAGTATTGTTATGAATTGAGTTATTGCTTTGTGAGGTAGTTAACAAGTTAGATCTCTTTCAGTTTGCGTATAAAGCCCACAGGGGTGTAGGGGATGCATCTATTACACTATCTTAATTGTACAGCATTTAGAACGTTAGAATTCGTACGTACGTACGGATTCGTTTTGATAGACTTCTCCAGCGCATTTAATACTATACAGTTATACGTTCTATTAAAGCATTTGATTGAGTTAAATGTTAATTCTAACTTAGTTCTTTGGATCCGCGACTTTCTTAAGGATAGACCTCAGCGGGTTTGCGTTAATGGTTATATGTCTGATGAAATAATTGTACTGAACGTTGTTGCTCCCCAAGGTTGGGTGTATCACCCACATTTATACTGATCACATGAGATGCAATACTGCAATAAGTTGTCTGTTTAAATTTGCCGATGACATGGCACTTATTGGTCTATTACTTGATGAAGACTCTTTAGTTGATTATTTTTGTAATATTCACATTTTAAATAATTGGTGTAAAGACAGCTTTTTCGAAATGAATGTTGCAAAAATAAAAGAATTGGTTGTAGCACACAAAGTAATTTATCATTTCACGCCTGTATCAATGAATGACGATCGATTCTGTCGAAGTTGTTACTAGTTTCAAATACATTGGGTCAATTCTTGATGGCAAGCTCTCTTTCGCCGAAAACACAGTCTCTATCGCGAAAAAAGGCTCAACAGAGACTGTATCTCCTTATTAGGACATTAAAGTCATTTGATGTCAATCAGAATGTGCTGCAATTGGTATATAGGTCTATCATTGAAAGTGTTTTGACTTTCAATGTAATCCTTGTTGGTATGGTAACTTCACAGTTAAAAACAGGAGTAAACTCAACCGAATTGTAAACACAGCAGAGAAGATCATTGACTGTCGTCAAGTTACATTGGCATGTCACTATCACAAGGCAGTTAACAGGAAAGCTCGCTCTTAGAAAATTGTCAATGACCATGTGCAACCCTTCCACAGATCTTTTGATAAACTCCCATCTGGATGTCTTTGTTTTGTAAATTGACGTTTGAGCCTAAAGACAAATTTCCGCATTCGTATATGGATAATAAAGTTAGTGAATTGAATTGAAGATACCTGGGCACTTCGTCATAAGCTCTGCTAATTCAATCCATCATCGAGTGTTTCCACGACGCGACAATCGGAAAGTTCACGTCCAAATGAATTTGAAAATGCGCTAGAGAAGTCGACGTTGTTATGCTTGGTTCTGTTTGAAGCAGGGACGTGTTCTGTGAGGTCTGTCATGATCAACTCAGGTCAAAAGTATCCATGATAATTAAACTGTGTTTTGAACGTATATGTAGTAAATATATGCAGAAATGAGAACATGTATGTTAAGGCAGGCGCAAACAAAATCGCAAAAGAAATTTTAAAAAGGCAAATAGTTGCTTTGAAAAATAAAGTAAGTTTACCTCATTTTCTTGGTTTCCTCTTGTCACCGTCTTCAGTACAAATACAAATAACAAATAGGTAATTCGCACTTGGTTGTATAGTTACCTATACGCATGCGTTACGATTTATTCCCGCCCACATTGAGAGACACATTCTCCGATTGGTCGATTGTAAAGACTATATACGTTTGTAAAGAAACTACTTAGATAGTAATAACCCACGGAATGTTTCTTGACATCCGTCGCTAAAAAAAATTAACTTCGATGAACTGTAGATTTATATGTAAGAAATTTAGCTGTTGCTCATGACCTGATTATGTTGTGTTCTCAGTAATAACGGGAAGAAAGTATTGCGAGGTTTTGGTACACGTTTTCAGCCAAGTTTTGCAAAAACTCCTCAAATGTTTCGTTTGCGTGTTTTGATTAACGACAACCCGTCTATGTCGGATATTTGGACAATTTATACAAATATTACAACGTTGTGTGTTCTGATAATGGTCTGTTGGTACCTTTGAATTCACGTTATTTTACGAGCGAAGACACTCCTCTTGAGCTCGTAAAATAACGTGAATTTAAAGGACAAATGCAAGTGTAATAAAAATACAGCTGTGAAGATATATTGCAGACTAAGGGTCGGTATATGTCTTTGCAACTTGAAATAAATAAATAAAGGAATGATATGCCTGAATGAAACAGTTGTGTAGATGTTGATAACAGTGGATATGTGGAGTCGTGATGGATGAGTGGTTAGAGTGACCGGCTTGGAATCTACATGGTGCAGGTTCAAGCCCTCTTGCTGCCTACTGTTTGCTTCTGTGACTAAAGTCTTTGGGCAAGATTGGTGCCTCAGTCAACCCAGCTGTATCATTGGGGACCTGGTAGGATGTAGGTTATAATATAAAGGCTTTAATCCCATCCGCTTAAATGGCTGCAATGAATTGTATGCTCCCCGGGGAGTTAAGGAAGACTAAAGAGCCGTTGTACCCGTCTGATCCGAGCCAGAGGTAATAATTGTACATTGAGCACGGCGTGGGAAAGTGCTATATAAGAACCCAATATTATTATGTTTTTTATACAAAGTAAGACCATGTCTTTACAACTTGAAATCAATAAAGGGACAATATACGATGTCTTTACAACTTGAAATCAATAAAAGGACGTCGACAATGTAATGACCTTGCCCTATTTAGAGGTTACAAATTAAACCTATGCAATGTCCAGTGACCATTTCGTCTCTGTTTATGTCTCTGTCAACGTTCAAATCCTAACGACATAATATATTACAAGTTTAAAAATGTCGAGAAAATCCCCAAATATGCAGCCGCCAATCAAATGTTCTAACAATGCCAGAAGATAATTCTAATGTAACAGTATATTTATAAATATCACAGCCAACGAATGGTATGTTGTCTACTGTTGCCATTGCCATCTGAATAGAAGTGACAATCAACGTCGATGATGGGTGTAACCCTGCCTGTAGTGACACTACCAGAACTTGCACTAACAATGGTGAATGGATTGGAAGAATTCCAACTTATATCAAAGTAGCACATATGATGTACTAATCTTTGCTGTTCTTTATAGTGTCACAATTTCGTTTGCAATACTGAGAATATGTTTTTACGCACCTGAAACATATAGTCTTGGTCATTGCTTTCTATATTATCCCATAGACCCTACGTCTATGCTTATCCCAAGGAATTAATCTACGAATTACGTAATGCTCCGAGTATGATTCCACAAATTTGAGCCGCAGGTGAGTATATACTTATCATAGTAGTGCGTAGATTCGTACACAGAGCTTTATGGCGTAAGTTATTATAGATTACGAGTGAGTTTATCTTTGTCTTATTATTATTTTCCAAGTAATGTCCTATAATATGTTTTGTTTGCTTTCCATTATTGTGCATTATTATATAGGTATAATAGAGTCTATATCAGTTCTCGTACTTAAAATAGCACATACACACACCTACACAGTCATGTTCCAATTGTCACTGAGTTAAACTTGTTCTTTCCAGAACCACTTACATAAAACATGGACAGACAGAAAGGAGCCGGTTATCGTCAAATATTTCAAAAAATAACCCCAAAATAAAGAATTTCCCGATGATTAAAAAGATTAGATTATCACATGCCTATAACAAATAAACCGGAAAAAAACTATGCAAAGCTGTTGAATATTGTTGAACAACGGGTGAATTGCACATGAAACAATGCAGTTATATCAAAGTTGATATATAATAGTTACTGCTTCGACTTATTTATTGTAGGCGTGAATTGAAGTGAACTTTCGAAAGTAGTAGACAACAAAATATATTCTATCATAGCATGCGCTCGGAAAGATGTTGTCGTTGAACAAAAAATATGTATTAATCGTATACCATGATAATCCAAGGTTATGACAACCTGTGTCTATGTCACTGGTTCTGGAGAACTTATTTTCCAAATCACCATTATGATTGGCGATAAGTCACCTTAGGTCAATCGTACATTACTAAGCTAGACTTAATTTTTATTTTAAATTGTTATAAATATTACCTGTATGAAATAAGCATGTAATATTATGCACTTAATTGCCTGTTTCGAATTTGTACTCTTTAAAAAACGATTATATCCTCGAGCTCGTAGTGTGCGTATGTGTACACATGTGTGTGTGTATGTATGTAGAATGTATGTATGTATGTATGTATGTATGTATGTATGTATGTATGTATGTATGTATGTATGTATGTATGTATGTATGTATGCATGCATGCATGTATGTGTATGTGTGCGTTTGTTTGTTTGTGTATGGTTTTTAGTAATTAAGCTATATTTTAAGAACACAAACTTCCTATGAAGGCAGTTGGCCATATGTATGTATGTATGTATGTATGTATGTATGTATGTATGTATGTATGTATGTATGTAAGTATGTATGTATGTATGTATGTATGTATGTATGTATGTATGTATGTATGTATGTACATTGTATGTATGTATGTATGTATGTATGTATGTATGTATGTATGTATGTATGTATGTGTGTATGTGTGTATGTGTGTATGTGTGTGTGTATGCATGCATGTATGCATGCATGCATGCATGCATGTATATATGTGTGTATGTATGTATATATGTATGTATGTATGTATGTATGTATGTATGTATGTATGTATGTATGTATGTATGTATGTATGTATGCATGTGTATGTATGTATGTATGTATGTATGTATGTATGTATGTATGTATGTATGCATGCATATCTGCCTGCCTCTGTGTGTCTGTGTGATGCCCTATAGTGTATCCACTATACCAACCAATCAACTAATCAATCCGATCATTTAATGCATATATCAATGAAACAATACAAAAGGTATATATTTCTTTTCTTACGTAGTTTCTCTCCAAAGTCTTCCATAAAAACAAATGATGACGATTTCAATTTCATATTTTGGTCGTGGCCCATATTAACAACATATTTCACCCACCATTTTATTGTGTCCAACTACTCGTATTGTGTGAATAATTTATACCATACTGTAATTGTGTACATATAAATACAAATTACTTTTTTCTCTCTGTTTCCCAGTATCTACTACCCGGAGTCTGAACACGATTTGTCAAACAGGAATGAAATACCACCCTCTTACGTCACAGTTATCAGTGACAATGTACATTCCGACAGTGAAGGTAGTTCATATCATGAGGACCGTAATAAACTTCCGCCAGCATATGAAGAAGTTGCATCTCCACATTTGGAAATCAGCAATATGCTAATGAGTTGAAAATCTTGATAATATCTATTCATTTTCCATCAAAATTTCTTTGGAATTTTTATCAACTTATTTGCGTTGTACATTGCTCATTGAATCATGTCGTGTCATCTATTGCTTAGTTTTCAGGAGCCCACAGCATATATGTATATAGAATTCACGAGATGTTGTAATGGTAAAAACTTTGAGCTTGGAATTAAAAGAGTAGACATTACAAATTCACACTAAAGAGTTACCGCAAAGTTAGCATTTCAGCAACATTTCTTGACTCAAACTGCATACACAATAAACAGTCGCAGTGCTACGTTTAAATTCGAAAGAACACCCATCTCCCATCGAGGAAATTAGGCATATAGTCACGTAGTGATACACATGTTTCTGTCCAAAACATAAATATATAAAGTAGGACAAATGTGACCAAATCTTGTGCGCAAACATGAAATACAAACCAATCCTGTCACATGTGATTGAAAGTACTACTTTCAGAACCAGTTTCCTTGATAAAAAAGTTCTTAACATCATTTCAGGTACCACTGCCGTATATGAAAGTTTGCTATCTATCCCTTTTGAAATAAATGAAATTTGGAGATCATCTTGTTTTCAAGCAAATTGACACACACATACACATACATATATACATACATACATATACATACATAATAATGTTGGTTTCTTATATAGCGCTTTCCCACTCCGTGCATATTTTGGTCGTGGCCCATATTAACAACATATTTCACCCACCATTTTATTGTGTCCAACTACTCGTATTGTGTGAATAATTTATACCATACTATAAATGTGTACATATAAATACAAATTACTTTTTTCTCTCTGTTTCCCAGTACCTACTACCCGGAGTCTGAACACGATTTGTCAAACAGGAATGAAATACCACCCTCTTACGACACAGTTATCAGTGACAATGTACATTCCGACAGTGAAGGTAGTTCATATCATGAGGACCGTAATGAACTTCCGCCAGCATATGAAGAAGTTGCATCTCCACATTTGGAAATCAGCAATATGCTAATGAGTTGAAAATCTTGATAATATCTATTCATTTTCCATCAAAATTTCTTTGGAATTTTTATCAACTTATTTGCGTTGTACTTTGCTCATTGAATCATGTCGTGTCACCTATTGCTTAGTTTTCAGGCGCCCACAACATATATGTATATAGAATTCACGAGATGTTGTAATGGTAAAAACTTTGAGCTTGGAATTAAAAGAGTAGACATTACAAATTCACACTAAAGAGTTACCGCAAAGTTAGCATTTCAGCAACAAAAACCGTATTTCTTGACTCAAACTGCATACACAATAAACAGTCGCAGTGCTACGTTTAAATTCGAAAGAACACCCATCTCCCATCGAGGACATTAGGCATATAGTCACGTAGTGATACACATGTTTCTGTCCAAAACATAAATATATAAAGTAGGACAAATGTGACCAAATCTTGTGCGCAAACATGAAATACAAACCAATCCTGTCACATGTGATTGAAAGTACTACTTTCAGAACCAGTTTCCTTGATAAAAAAGTTCTTAACATCATTTCAGGTACCACTGCCGTATATGAAAGTTTGCTATCTATCCCTTTTGAAATAAATGAAATTTGGAGATCATCTTGTTTTCAAGCAAATTGACACACACATACACATACATACATGCATACATACATACATACATACATACATACATACATACATACATACATACATACATATACATACATAATAATGTTGGTTTCTTATATAGCGCTTTCCCACTCCGTGCTCAAAGCGCTTTACAATTATTACCCCTGGCTCGGATCAGAACAGCACAACGGCCCTTTAGTCTTCCTCAACTCCCCGGGGAGCATACAATCCATTGCAGCCATTTAAGCGCATAGGATTAAAGCCTTCACATTGCAACCTACATCCTACCAGGTCCCCAGTTATACAGCTGGTTTGACTGAGGCACTGTCGTGGTTTAAATCTTGCCCAAGGATTTTAGCCACTCAGAAACAAACAGCAGGCAGCGACGGGGCTCGAACCTGCAACCTGTAGATAGATTCCAAGCCGGTCACATACATACATACATACATACATACATACATACATACATACATACATACGTACATAAATACATCCATCCATCCATCCATCCATCCACACACACACACACACACACATACATACACACACATACATACATACATACATACATACATACATACATACATACACACACACACACACACATATTCATACATTCATACATACATACATACATACATACATACATACATACATACATACATACATACATACATACATACATACATACATACATGCATACATACATGCATACATACATACATACATACATACATACATATACACACATACATACATACATACATACATACATACATACATACATACATACATACATACATACATACATACACATGACTCCACAATATACATACACATGACTCCACAATTAACTGAGTTCGTACACCATCATTTTTTATTAAGCCAAGCTTAAGGTTACTCAGAAATCGGGCTCAGATCGTAGACTAATTTGTAGCAGTTTCCATTATGTCCACCCCAAATCCAGTTCAAAATTAATTCTTGTCTAGATATCTATTCCAGCCCGAGTTCTAGTTCTTCCTTAGTGTTTATTATGCATTCATTGTATCGGTATTTGCTATGTAATAAAAACATGTCACTCCAATGACTAAAGTGGCTATTAATCTTTAGTAAAAATTATTTTAACAATTATATTGAAATAAAAGAAATGATAATTAACCTTATAACAATATCATTTTTATCATTTTTTACACAAAATGTTTAAGAAAATTTAAACTGAAATCATTATAGCTTTAACTTTTTTTATGCATATTTCAAGCAAACAAAAGTATGATGTAAATTATGGAAACGTTTTACCTTTCTCCTACAAATCACAGAGTATCTCTATGAAGTGTTATGCTATCTGTTGCTTTCAATAGGAAACTTACAATCCAGACTGAGCATGCTCAGATGCAAAGGACCATGAGATTATCTGTGGTTATTGTTATGCCTAATCTGGATTACTGATGAATTAACCTCCCACAATGATCAGAGTTACTATGAATTGGTTATTTGTGGTTACAAACAGTGTAACAATATTTTTTACAATAATAATTAATTAGTATTCGTTATCACATTTCCCATGATGCAACATTCAACATGGCGGGTTTACAAGTCCCCTATTGGCTATGGAATGCTGAAACTTTACCATATATAACAGAATGCATAGTGATCACACAACGGGTTTTTACGCACAAATACGTTGAAGTCCCAGAATCCTCCTGGAATCAGATTTACTTTGAACAGTTTAGATAACTGAATTCTAGTTATAAAATACATTTTTAAATTTCAAGGTAGATTTTATATTACTACAAATTATTTCATAACGGTAATGTTAACAAGATAACACCTGAAGCTGTATCAAATCTATATTTCACACAATTAATATCAACACCTAAACAACGAAACATATTAACATTGAATATTTTTCTTGGTTCCCTTTACTTTTCTCCATTCATCCGATGAAATGGCTAATGAACTAAGGGCCTTACTATTACGGGTCACTAGCTAGACGAATGGTGACCAAAGCCTTAGGTCAAGAGTACTCCAGCTGAATGAAGACAAATATTTGGAAATAACATCATTATTCCTTATGGGAAAATAGGGAAATTGGCAATTTGGAATGAAATCATTTGATTGATATTTAAAGCATCATCGAACCAGTGACGTCGTTGACACAGGTTTTCGTTTTGTGTGCAACGATTATTGTATACAATCCATACTTTCTGTTCGACGATAATAACGTGTGCATAGTATAATTGACTAATTGACTAATAGTATAATTGATTATATCATTAGTAATGCATAGCGTTCAAATTTATCTTAGCCAGGTTATATTTCAAAGGGATAATATAATGACCTCTCGCCCCTTTTCCACAACTTTATCTGAAATATGAAAAAGAGAATATGTCAGTATGAATATAAAAAAAAACACTTTTCAGGTATAAGCTGTACATGTAGCAAACATTGAGCGAGAGTTTGAAAAGGAAGACATATCAATAATCTATTTTTGATTTTAGAATCATTCTTAATTGGAATATTATTCGGCAAAACTTTGTAAAAGTTTCACTACTTAAACTTAAAGAGGAACGCGCGCCATTCGAGGAAATTAACGCATTTTCGAAAAATTCGGATTCTAGGTTTTGCGACCACTGTTAGGACAATGGATGTGAAGCAACTCCAATTTGGTTTCATTTGTCAAGTTAACGCCAAATATATAGGATGAAACATTATGCATAAAATTACTCTCCAGAACCAAAATTAAAAAGAAATTATTAATTCCTAATGTGGTGTTCCATTTACGTTACACACATCGTCAAACATACATTGTTGTCAGTGTCTCTAAAATGTGATTGTGAACAATTACGTACATTTGTGTATTTGTGTCCCCTTTCAGATATTCAGAATTATCGCTATCGCCAATATCATACTCATCAATGCAGAAAGTTCACGCCGATTCGATATGGGACTACTTCCTGACCAACCTGTATAAGAAGTGAAAAAGAGAGAGTACTTAGTAATTAAAAATCCACGACCCTTTATTTGAAGAGTTGTGCTTTCAATTGAACTATTAATATTGTAAATGAATTTGCTGACATACTCTAATAATTAATTTTTCACAAAAGCCACAATTAAAAATGACTGGTTTAATATTGGATTATCCCTTCATAAGTCCATATTTATAATTACTTAAATATGATAAGAGGGGAGGGACTATAATAAAGCACACTTTGTACATGTTTGGTACGGTTGGTTTGGTTTCACCATGGAAGTGTTATACTTCCATGGTTTCACTATATACTAGATTTGTAAAAAGTGACCCATCCTTAAATCCCCCTTTTGCAATTGCTGAAGGCTCCTTTAGTTTGATTTAGAAAATAAAGTGTTTTATTGTATTTATCAGTATAAATTTAACAAATTGATAAACTAAAAAAATATTTTGAAAATTGGCAAATATACAAAAGGATAACAAGATAACGATATTTTTATATGGATAAAGGTGTGTGTTGTTTTGAGGTAACAAATGGAATTTCATTTGGATTTTATAACAGAAAGTCATCAATCAAAAGTGAAATAAGACAAACATTTTGCGGGGATGTAATACTTAATAACATCCCTGATTTACGAGTTAAAGCAGAAATCGATTATTCTCTTTATCAATGTTTCTAGGCTATACCGAAAAAATTGTCATTTTTTTAAATTTCTAAGTTTCATGAAGTCACATACTTATTATGTGTATTGCAAATGTAAATACACGGGGTCAATAGTCTACCACGTGATACGATCTAACTAATAGTAATGCCAGGAGAAATATGTTGTTCAAGGTAGGATGTAAATATGTACACCTGTGTAGAAGATAATTATACCAAGACTTGAGATATAATTAGTATGAGAGTTCTGCATTACGGTTATTCTTTTACTGGTGTATCCTTAGACAGACAGCGATCCTAAATGCACTTACCTTCATGACAGTCTGCCATTTGCATTGTCTTGTCTAGGGGTGCCCATATAAAGGATTTCAAACAAATGAAATTGCAATTGGTGCACGTATCAATGACCGCATTTCAGTGACCTCTTAGGGCACCCCTAGACACAGAATTCCAGAAGGGAAAGAATGGAGGGGGAGGAGTGGGAGATGTAGGGATGTGAGAATTAAGAATTAAGAGATTGGTGTGTTGATGATACTTGTAAGGGAGTAGCCAAAACAATTCTCGCATCCCAACCTTATAACAATAGGCAACATTCTTGAGCGGAGCGATAAGGCTATAAATACTGCATGATTGATACCTACATGCTCCTTTAATACAAGTTGGCAGTGTTCCAGTCCATTCACCATTGGTGCAGGTTCTGGTAGTGTTACCACCAGTAGGATTATAACCATCGTCACAATTGATGGTCACTTCTGTTCCCTCAGCAACAGCATCAGTAGACAACGCCCCATTGTGTGGTGGTGTGAATGGATCACATGGTGCACTGCAGGTTGGTTCATCACTCCATGTTCCGGCATTGCAGGTCACTTCACTCATACCATTCAGTTCCAAACCCTCATTACAAGTGACAATAACGACAGAGCCATCCCCCACGGCTGTATTTGACACATTTCCACCTTCTATTGTTAGTTCAGGACAAAATGCTGCGTAGACAATAACATAAACAGAGCGACACTACAACGAATGACAACCCGAATGACAGAAAACGAATTGCAGCATTTATAGTATGTAAACAGTGGAATGACACCCTTTTCTACATTCAATTCGTTGAATGACATCCTGCGCTATATATATATTAGCGACTGTCATTCCACTTGTTCAGAGGATGCCATTCAACTAACTGAATGTTGAGATACTGGAAATGCTGTCATTCCAGTTACAAAGCATTGGAAATGCTGTCATTCCACTTATGCTATAGAGTAGCGACTGTCATTACACATGTTTAACAGTTCAGAGGATGTCATTTAACTAACTGAATGTAGAAAAGGGTGTCATTCCACAGTTTACATACTGTAAATGCTGTCATTCAACTTTCAAAGCATTTCAATGGCTGCCATTCCACTTATACAGCGTCGGCTGTCATTCCACTTATTTAAGAGTGCAGAGGGTGTCATTCATCTAGCTGAATGTAGAAAAGGCCTGGTGTGTCATTCCTCTTTTTACTTTAAATGCTGTCGTTCCACTTTCAAAGCATTCGAATGGCTGGCAATGTGTCATTCCACTTATGCTATACAGTGTCGACTGACATTCCATTTATTTAAGAGTGCAGGGCTTGTAATTCAACTATCATTCGTTTTCTGTCATTTGAGTTGTCATGATCATTTGTTTTAAAGTCACTCACTTAAACACATGTTGTATTTTTACATTATACATTTTTCCATGCACTTGTTACAACAAGTTTGACTAAATATTAGTTATCAACCCTGTCTATAAATATTCATAATTTCCTTAGTGGGGTAATATTAACAAAATAAATAACATTTGCAATCATCCATAATCCCTGTGTAAGCCTAATGATCGGTAACCTGTAAAACCAGCTTCACTATGACTACCTTAATAATTATCTATGAGTTAGTTTGTACTGAGCGCCAACACTGGTAAAAGCCCTTCCTCGTCCCAACTCACCATGTAATAGGAAGGTACCGAGAAGGGTGGAATTCAGTGTGGAATGTAGGGAGTTTAAGACAAGCCCAAACCGCCATAACAATTAAACATGAAGTAAAAATTACTAGGTTGCTAAGAAACAACAAATCGATGCACTTTTCACGTACATGTATACTGTTCTTTCAGTGTTACACTGTTATATTTTGGATGTTAGCAGATGTCAATATTTATTTAATGAATTATTCATGACTTTATTAAATATGCACTTAGGCGTCATAAATATTCAATGTTTATCTAATCCATATTCATGTCAATTAACTCCCATGATGCAAATTGTTACACTGAAACAATGAACAGCCATTACAGATTGGAAGAACAGTTTTATATTGTCTTTTTAAGTTGATGTCAGTTTACACATCCACTATTTCTCGTTAGACTTCACAGTTTATTATCTTTTTCCGAATACATAAAAACAGTTTAGGGTCGGCACTGAAAAAATAAGTGGCAATCATCTATTCAAACAACACCAAAAGTCCGTCATAATGGCATAATATACAGGCACCATGTTATCATTACACTAAACTATAGTTAAGTTTAGAAGTTACATAAGTAATTTCAATGGCGTAAAATATATATAAACTCATCATGCATGTTACTCTGCTGTTGATAAAGCTGTAATGGATGTGTTATGTTATGACATACATACATACATACATACATACATACATACATACATACATACCTGGACAGTTGAATACTTTTTCATTGTTCCTCAAACCAATACAGGTTCGGTCGTTATCATCATTAATGTCACTGGGAAATGTTCCAGTAAAACATATGAATTTAATTGCCGCACAGTTATCAGTTTCTGCAGGCAGTGTAACTGTGAAACCAGTTAGCAATCTAACATCATTAGCTTCGGCTAACAAAGTGAATATACCATTTGGAAATGTAGCAGCTACGGACGTCCCCGTCAGTGACGACATATCAGAGTAGTACGCTGCCATCAAGGTCGAGCTTTCAGCGTAATTTGTCCCACTGGTCTCACAAACCGTTACATCAAAGGTCAGCTCAAGTTGAGCCATACATGAATCAGCACTCAATGTTGGAGGATCAGTTATAGTTACAATACCAAGCCCACCATCAACTGTGAATATTTTTTTAAAGAAAGATATTGGTATTACATGTTTGTAATACATAAAATCATAAAAGAGCATCTCAAAAGCTCGAGAAAGACGCATGTTATTGGTAAAAAAAAATTTCATATTATAAACCCTTGAAATTACAACAAAAAACCTATAATCCTTAAAATCAAAACATTTGTAAGTGCACGTGGTTATTATACGTTTGTGTAACGAAGTCGACTTCAACTCTTCTGTAGATTCTCACCAGAATGTTACTTGGATCTTACTATCGTCAACACTCTCGACACAGCACAACTATACATAGACACTTGCACAGAACTTCTCAGAGAAGGAGATGTAGCTTTATTGAGCTCTCTTAGCTCCCAAACCAATTTTAAATAAATCTGCTAAAACTTACAGATCACAAGTCAATTATATCCTACCCCATTTCCCATAAATCATCTGTGCTCCAGCCCGCTACACGTCATTGGATATAAACAGTCACATGAATCTACATTGAATCATAATTGGCCAAAGATATGGGATTATGCAAATCCACTATCAGATTAATGCCCTGGTTGGCTTGGGCCAAGTGTAAAGGGATTTATATGTTTCCACACCTGTATGCATTTACTAAACAATAGACTAAATTAATGCCCTGTTTGGCTTGGACCAAGTGTAAAGGGATTTATATGTTTCCACACATGTACCCATTTATTATGTTGTCTTTGGTTCTCAGTTCACTGTTTATATCTGGCTACTTATAGATTCTTTTAGATAATAGAATTACACCCCTTTCATGTACGGTCTATGGTTCAATGTTTTCATTTCATTAACTGAAGTTTTACCTTGATTATAAAAACTAACCCACTACTCTATGACAGTTTGCTATGTCAATTGTTCGAAATGGTTTACCACAGAATTGCTTTCGAGAGTAAACATGTTGTTTCAAGCCTCTGAAGTAGATTTGTGTTTTATAGATGTATATATTCTGTTTGGGACTACTACAAGACAAAATTAAGACGCATGGTCACTATCACGTTGTTGTGGATCTGTCAAGGCTTTTCCAGTCATTCCACACTCTACTATTAGGGAGCCATCATTATTTACGACCTTCACTCCCAAGTTTTTGAATAAACCACACCCCCTACATCTCCCCAGGTCGTAAATAATGACGGGCTTTTTCAAGAAGTTCCATTTCAATTAAAATGTTAGCATATTTTCTAAGAAACAGCTTGGTTTCATCTATTTTTGACTAGCTAAATGATGGCCTATAGGATGGTTCTCTAGGGCCTACAAGGTTGTCCTGTTGGATGCCAATAGGATTGTCATCTGGGACCTACAGGGCTGTCCTATTGGACACTAACACTAGTAGAAAAAATAGTACAGATTACGACATTTTCCGTACTATAGTTCAGATTGAGTTCAATTCTGTACTTTTATGCTGATGAGGTGGACGTTTCTGTACTTTCCCATTAGCGCCTGTCTAATCGGATTATACTCGATCTGAAAAATAGTTCAGATTGCGAGTCGGAAGTGATTTGAATACATTTGCATTTAGTTCAGAATATATTCATGAGTTCACCCCGATAACCGGGCAGTAAACAAATGAATATTCAAATCTACCGTGCTTGCAATCAATACGTACATAAACGCTATACGTGTAGCTAGTGTATTCGATACATATGTATGTATATAAGCAGGCTTATGATATGAACTACATGGTTAGGATGTACGTAGATTGTAATATCACAGGGCTCATTTTGAAATAAATGTTCGTAGTACGCCTTTTCATTATGCACTACATTCCGCCACCACTAAACGTGTTTCACATTTCTACGCGTTTGATGCATAGTAATACAGATTTAGATGACATGACAATCGTTTCCAATAATAGTTTAAAATTGGGCCACAAATATTGCTAGTGTATGGAGCTTCTTAACAAACCTGGCCGGCCAATAGCGTCAACAAACTCACAGTAGAGACGTGCTGACAGATTTGAGTCTGTGGACATTATTTCTAGCTAAGTAAAATTGAGTGACTATTGGGCATATTATATGGCATCCATGTCGTCCATGTCGTCTATAGTTTCTGACGGACCGTGTTATGTACAACGTAACGCTGAACGAAATACGGTCCATCAGGAATTAACTAGACTAACCTCTATGGGAATAGTATTCTTGTCCATGTGTCGTTTATAGAACAATTAAGTGTTATGGTGTGATCTTCACAGTAATAAACAAGCCTTTAGAAGAACAACAGGTATTCACGCCTCAAATATCTTGAGCATCATCCAAATTACGATCATGAGCACCAAAGTAAAGGAAATACTTAATGACGTTCGGCATGCAGAAACCCCCCCCCCCCCGGGCCCGTACCTATGGGTACATGCCCGGCATCCATGTAACTGTTATATCACTCTACGTGACGATTCTGAGGGCCCTCATCTCTTATTCTCTTGTTTTATTTCAATGTGGTATACTCATAACTCCTGTTTTTATAGTATAACTGTACAATTGGCTTCGATCAGTGCATTCCAGATTTTCATGAGTCATGAGTGCACATTGCACAGATATCTGCAGAATACTTAAAAGGATTATGGGTAATGTATGCATATGCGGGAAAAACAAACTGCTGTAAGGAGCATAGTCTCGCTGCCAGACTCGAGACTATCGTCCCTAATCTGTTTACCGAGCGGCGCAGCCGCGAGAAGAGAGGCGGACTGGTCCCTCTCTTCTCGCGGCTGCGCCGCTCGGTAAACAGATTAGGGACGATAGTCTCGAGTCTGGCAGCGAGACTATAAGGAGCACTGACTTTGCCCTCATATCTTCATCCCATTTTGCACTGAAGAAGTTTCACATGGCTCTCATATTTCATATATACTCTTTCTAAATATATGGTGATGCAACATGAGTAGAAATAACTGGGGTTAACTAAGTTTGGTAGTCAATATAGCAGGTTTACCATCAAACTGACGCAAAATTTGTTTCAAATTTGTCTAGTAAAAACCGTTGGCCCAGTTGTCGATTAGGCTTACAAGTTACACAAAGCATGATAAGACACTGTGAATGGTGCAAATAAACAACGTGCGAAATGCCAAATACCAAATGCAAACAATACAAGCGAACAAAAGGGCCTGTATGCACTCTAATAGCCCGATATTTTGCCTAAAACCAGGCTCACATGTGCGAACGGTGTGTTTTTGACGTACCTAGTAGGCAGTGATGTAGATAATAGCCGGTTACCGGTCACAACGCCCAGCTATAACTTATAAGTATAACAGTTGTGGGACCGGCTTAGGAAAGTACTCAAACCTGACGATCATTGAACAAATTCTAAGGTTGGAAAATTAAATATGAGTTGCCCGGGAGTTCTAATAGCAAGTAAAATACCCAAAGTGTAAACAAAAAGATAAATTAATTCATAATTATTTGGAAAACATTAGACGATTACGCAGTAAAACAAGACTGGCCACGCTATCGCTAGCGAAAGCCTTCGAACTAGTTTCATAACGACCGGACGTTGAAGGAAGCGCGAAGCGAAATGTGAGGTCAATGTGACGTCTCATGATGATGTATGATGCATCAACATGACGTTTACGTAGAGTTGCACTAAATGTTTTCTAAACTTCAGTGGAAAGAATTTTTGTCGATCAGACACTGACTATGTTTAAATTCTTAAAACATCTGAGAAAACTGAAGAGGGGAAGCAAAATGTGACACTGACAGACAAGCCAGACGTACGGCACATGTACAGAAGGCGAGGCACACCCTCTGATGCAAACTGGACAATTATCGTGCGTGTCACGTATAAGGCATCAGATGTAATACATGTAGCTAACCAATTGTTCTTGTACTGCAGTCTTTCTTGTAACAGGTATTGGAAATTGTCAGAAACCTGATGATTTTATGACTGAATAAGTTTCGATACGGAGACGAGAGAGAGAGAGAGAGAGAGAGAGAGAGAGAGAGAGAGAGAGAGAGAGAGAGAGAGAGAGAGAGAGAGAGAGAGAGAGAGAGAGAGAGAGAGAGAGAGAGAGAGAGGAGACCAAACTAGAGTCGGTACTCACCCCACCACGACATATGCATTTTTGTGATTTTGAAACGATAAAGAATGTTAATATGAATATTGGGACGATTGGAAATCGGACGATTTGAATCGTAATCGAATATCTCAGACCATCCACAATATATGTCGTGTTGACTTAGGCGATCCCAGAAACCATTCTTAGTTTACCCCTTTCACATATATTATCAACCATGCTAATGTTTTGAAACAAATCTCGATTAACAGGTAATTTAGCGCTTGAAAGATGGCGACGTCCATACCCCCCCCCCCCGGCTGCACATATTTTAATATGCAATTATACATTACCCCCTCCCCATACACGTCAGAGAAGTACAGTATGGTACACTATATGACACACTGTAAGCTAACAGTGGAAATCAACTTCAGTGTCCATACATATCAGACATAGAGATTTCTTTACAAATGGATGTGGGCTCATTGGGCTGTAACCTGTACTTGGAAAAACTTAACCAGCAGAGTTTTCTTTTTGAATCCTATGTCTTGACAGAAACGGCACCCCCCTTCGATAACTAGTGGGGAGGGTGTGTCCCCCCTCCCACAGTAGGCAATTGTTTGAAAAATAAGGACATGTAGGAGGCCATTTAGCGGCATAATATTTCAAACCATACACATTATTGGAAGCCATAAAGTACTTGAAAATTGTCTTCAATACCCAAATTGTACTCTCATTAAATTATTTTACAACTGTATTATACATACGCTTTAACTAATACATAGATATTTTGGCAGACACACACATTCGTTTGGCCATTGGCTGCCTAATAATTAAATGTGTGGTAGGTAAATGAAGTGAACAATTTTGCAAAGTACAAGGTAAACGATTGCTCCTGTGGTTTGAATGTTCAACAAAGTCTCCACACAGAGAGATAGAGCAAGAGAGAAGGAGACATACGGCGACGAGAGAGAGAGAGAGAGAGAGAGAGAGAGAGAGAGAGAGAGAGAGAGAGAGAGAGAGAGAGAGGGGCATACACTTATACAAATGTAAATTTACTTGGTAAACAACTGCTCCTGAGGTTTAATTTTGGTTCAAATCATGAGCAGAATATTCGGGGGCCCTTTCAGACCATCACAATTGTCATGCCCCCTCCCTTTGAACCTCAATTTTTGTTCATGCCCCCCACCCCGTAAATTCTGACTCCAGCATAATTTCAAGTTTATTCCGAGCTCGGTATTACAGGCATTCGACTAGAGTCTTTATACCTCAAAGATATACAACAGTCCATTTCTGTACAAGGCATATCAGAAACCAAACATTTGCAGTGTGGAGTGTCACAAAACCCTGTGCTTGGTCCACTCTTACACGCGTATGCTGTCTATACACACCACCACTTGGAAAGCTAATCCGACATCAAAATCTCAATATGCAACAACATGCAGACGACAACCAGATTTACCAATATATTTCCCCAATCACATACGTCAACTACAGTAACTAAGATGGAAACTGTTGCACATGATATTAAACGACCCAAAATAAGCTAGTTTAATGATGGCAAAACCGAGGTCCTCCTTATCACGTCTCAGTTCAACAGGCTTCCTCGTCTCATGAACCACATCAACATGGGATCGTCTTCTGTGCAGTTAGTGGATTCAGCATGTACCATTTGTGTAACAATTGATGACCGTTATAACCTCAAGAAGCACATCTCGTTGACATGTAGATCAGTTCTTTTTCACCCCCGAACAATAGGTCGCATCATTGACAGTGGAGGGGGCCCCTCCACTGTCTATGGTCGCATACGCCAGTATCTTACAAACGGAGTTTGTCAGAACCTTGGTCATGCACTTATATCATCGAAACCTGACTACTGAATGGCCCTTCTGTATGGGCTGCCAGCTAAAAACATTGTCCCTCTTCAACATGCCCAAAATACAGCAGCTAGGATTGTGTCAGGTACAAAGAAAACAGATCACGTCACATCGGTTCTTTCAATAACACAGTTTAGTTAGAAATCACACTGGCGTCAAGTGCAGTTACATAATATACCAGTAGGTAGGGCCTACATGTACATGTAGTCTCAGGTCACTACATTGTGGTCTGAGATGTAGTTTACACCACTATGACCTAAGAACTTGAACCAGGGCTGAGGAGAAGTGGTCTGAGGTTAAAGTTTTGCAGCTCTCGTTCAGCAATCTCAAAACATTTCAGCCTACTTCCCGTAATGAACACTTGTCAAGCATTTTTGTAGCTCCCATACTCAAAGACTACATATATGTTTATATACGACTCAAAATATAACACTGAAATTTACTTTGAACACGTTCAGTTTCAGTAGACCTATTAAAACCCAAAATCTCCACCGTATAATTTAATATCGGTAATAGTTTACAGTCAAAACATTTAAATTTAGTTTTGACTAGGAGGTCCCCAAGTTTTGCAAGTTGACTCATGACCGCAATCATTGCTTTACTCGCTTGAGCTGCAAGCGCTAAATACCATAGACCACTGCTTGACATAATCACGCCTAGATATTCATAAAAAGCGAACAACGTCGAGTTTATGACCACCAATAACCACTTTTCAATTTTCTTAAGAATTTCATCTCTTAGTAAATACAATAATTTTAGTTTTGACATACATGTAATTTACTTTCAAAAGACAATGTTAGAAACCCCTACCCCATTGATTCCTGTGGGAACATGCCTTTCGTGAAGAAAAAATGGTTACATAACATGTCTACAAGAATTGTTGGAGAATGTCTATGTAGAATG
Organism: Glandiceps talaboti; assembly: GCF_964340395.1. Lineage (NCBI taxonomy): Eukaryota > Metazoa > Hemichordata > Enteropneusta > Spengelidae > Glandiceps > Glandiceps talaboti. The sequence goes on from NC_135553.1 coordinate 19,883,243, forward strand.
CCACACTGATCCCATATCCACACCTTGAGTTTTATTTTTATTGTTCTTCAATGATCTCCTTCAAAGTAATAGTCTGGATGCCAATATGGTTTCTAACTAAACCACGTCTAGCCAAAAGCCCCTCAAATAGCACAAAAAGTTGTTCACCCAATCAGTGAAACCTAAATGTTTTGGTGATGTAAACAGTATATAAGTAGCATCATGAGCTGACAAATATACCACATTTGAACATTACTGTCCCAATAAACACTAACTTTATGAGGGACTGTGTTATTGGTTAGAGTTTTGTGATTTATTAACAAAGACATGATGTTAATGACTGTGTGGGTGGCTGTAAATGAATTTTAAATTGCATCTCATGCATTTCAAGACTTCTAGAGTAACGACTCTGACTATACTGTGAGTGGAGGTATAAATGGTAATGATACAGTATAGGAACTAGACTATCAAAGTAATTACCTTGTCCAAAAGACTACAGTCGGATATTAATCTCACCATTAATGCCTGAATTTATGTCTATCAAGGTGGATCTGATAAGATCATGGAAATCGAGAAACTTTCATCACTTTGGACTTGAGCATTGAATACATTTGTGAAGTACTCAGACCATGATTCATGTTTTTTTTTAGAGATTAATTCCACTAGATCGTCCACTAAATCGTCCACGAAAACAAATACATTCTATCATTCCACCATGTCACTCAACAACGCGCATCACATCCGGGTACCAGTTCTTCTGTGAGTTCGAATTCTATCACTTGAATTTCCGTTATTTAGTCGTCTGAAGATCGTAACGGCCTCCGTACCATAACTTGTGTACTTTGTGTAAATACAGCTCTACTTCTCAGTATTGAGCACTTTTCCTTCAGTTTATGACTTACCTCTTTTATATATATATATATATATATATATATATATATATATATATATATATATATATATATATATATATATATATATATTACCATTGCTCGGTTGACGGCAACGCGGTCAAAGATATCGGGTTCTTTGCACAATACACGTGTATATAGAAATGATGTCCCTTAAATTTCCCCTCTTTTCATTCTTGCTCTTTTCAACTACAATATAGATTTTGATAATTTCCATAGGTCTCACGAGATATACTCTTCAAGGAAAAACAAGTTCGTGTCGGGGTTTGACACGAGAATAGTCTGTGCTTGGAGTAATTATACTGTCAGTATAATTTCTCAAAGGTATGTGTTATCGTGGAAGTTTAAACATTATTTATACTTTAATGGTGTTATAGATTTTGACCCAAGCTATGCATGCCACGGTCACAAGCTATATTGCGTCAGATCGATTTGCCAAACAAGTTTGCCAGGATTAACGCATCCCATCAAACCATGGACCCTCCACAAAGGTGGAGTGTCTATGGTCAAACAAATGACAGGTCGCAGAAACTATGGTCATGGAAGTATGAACGTCGTTTATACTTGTACGCCGTGACATACAATGAGCGCAGTGCCATGATTGACCGGATTATTCAGTGTCGACAATCCCAGTTAATATAATCCCAAAGGCAAACTTGTTTTATTTACCACCTTGCCAAGCAACACAGGGTGGTGGCGAGGCGAAGTTGTAATGTACTGTCGCTTTGATATTAACGATTTTGGAAAGGAAATAGATAACATCGGGTTAGATCTTGAGAGTAAATAAGAAGAAAAGAAGAGTTAATTTGAAATCAGTGATAAACGAGTTGTCTATTTTTAAGAAACTAAATATAAGGAAAGCTATGGGTCCTGATAACATATGTGGTAGGTTACTGAATGTCTATGCATCGCAGTTAGCTAGTGTTTCCAGTAGATTGTTCAATTGGTCGTACAATGATCATACGATATCAACCATTTGGAAAACATCTACCATCTGTCCGGTCCCTAAAAACTTCCAAGGCATCGTCCTGTAGCACTGACTTCCATTGTGATGAAATGCTTCGAGCGTATTTTACTTTGTCAAAACCCACAAAAACATTCACACCTTGACCAATACCAATTTACATATTAAAGTAACAGAGGTACTGATAATGCAACTCTCACATTACTTCACGATGCGTATACACATCTTGAAAAACCAAGTTCATTTGTAAGACTATTGGTTATTGATTTTTCATCAGTCGTTAACAGAAGTCAACCAAACATGATGGCTCATAAACTTAGTTATTTAAACGTTAACCCCAAACTCATCCTCTGGATAATGGATTTTCTTGTCAACCTTTCCCAGTTTGTTCGCTACCAAAAATTAAGTTCAGCCTTCCATTCAACATTTAGGGGTGCCTCACAGAGCACGATACTCTCACACAGACTATTTACACTTTACACAAATGACTGCTCATCAGGTACCGATACAAATCCACTTATCAAATATTCTGATAACTCTGCATTAGGTGACCTGTCAAATTCTGACCGTACTTATTTCGATGAAGTTGATAGGTTTGTTACTTGGTGTAAAGAAAACTACTTGGACGAAAGGTCGACTTTAGGAAGAACCCTAAAGTAGTGCCCGACCTTTTTATTGACAATGTTAAAGTTGAACAGGTGACTAAATATATATATATATATATATATATATATATATATATATATATATATATATAGGAACAGTCTTGGATAATAAATCAAATGTTAAGGCCAACACAGATTTCATTAACAAGAAATGTCAATCTAGAGTTTACTGTCTACAACAATTGAGGGGCCTAAAATTTTGTAAATGCCAAGGTATTACAGACATTCTATCGGAGTTTTGAGTCGGTTTAACATTTTCTTTTTTGTGCTGGTTTGGTAGTCTAGGGACTAGCTACAAGAGTGTCTTGAACAAAATTGTAAATGTGTTTAGTAAAGTATTGAGTGAAAAGTAGACTAATTTGAATGAAATGTTTACATCTCGTGTACAAAACAAAGCTGGGAAAATGGTAAATGACAAAGGCCACATTATGTCCCAACACTTTGAACTCCTGCCATCAGGGAGACGATTTCGTGTCCCTAAATTCAGAACAGTCAGAACCAAATCAAGTTTTGTGCCCACTTCAACTAAATTTTAAACCAAACTAAATAATTATATTTCAAAGACATCTGCTCTGCATTCCAGATTGGAAGAACCGCGTTTTTTTTATTGTCTTTTTTAAGTTGATGACCATTTCTGGCAAGACTTCACTCACAATTTTCTCGATTTTACTGATTTTTCTTCTTTATTAAAAAGGTTTAGGGTCGGCACCGGATTTCTAGAATGGAAGCGTTTGGGGAGTTATGTGTGATTTATTTGTTGAGAAAGGTTCAAAGACAATAAATATCGCCGGAAGGTGGCACTTGCCGTTCCAGTGAGGAACGACTAGTGCCACCACGGTAGTACTCGACAATTCGATGGACCACGGCCAAGTCCGCCATTCACAATTTTCAAATCACTTGAAATAAAGCAATCTGGCAAAACTCGCCCATGTGCATTTACAATCTTGTCGCAACTAATTCTAGTAGGTAAAACCATAGACCCTCCACCCTGTCTATGGTAAAACCTAGTCGCATTCATAACTTTCATCGAGGGTAAGGTAATTTTAGTCATCAACTTCTATAAAGTCCAAAATGAAACGATAAAACATGTACATTTTGGAAATTATCCCATGTATAATGCCAGATTATAAAGTGACAAAGAGTGGTTCACTGATGATCTGAGTGGATAGCTTAACCTCTTGACGATTTATAAACAATGGGAAATAGGCAGCTATCTCGATGTTCATTTTAACCTATTTTCCCAGAGAATATTTTCAGAACTGGTATCCAAATTACCAAGATCACGTTTTTCATATTTACTGATATGCCGCTTTAGTTATGGCCGGTTTTGTGAGATGTTTTGCGTGCACAATGTAAACCACAGACAAGGCATGTAAACTTCTACTTGCAAACCCGTCTATTTCAGGCTTGGCCTCTTACCACTCTTGGAGGAATTGTACTGACTCCTCCAAGACCACGTCTGACACAGTGGCCTGAAACCCATAGTCTATCGCGAGTATATTGTCTACCCTTCAAGAGAAACACATTCTCTGCCAGTCACCCTTTTAAAAATACGCTTGTTAAACGTCTGCTCCTGGAGTTAAATTTGGTTCAACTCATGAGCAAAATATTTGTACGTGACTCCGGGCCCCTTTCAGACAATCCGAATTTTCACGCACGTCCCAATTCGTTTTTTTCCCGTGACAACAATTTTTCTCCTGAGCCTCCCCCTACCCTAATCTAGTTCCTGACGACCGTATTCCAATTTTACACTACATCTTTACATATTACGTATAGTCAATGTCATTACTCTCGTTGCCGATGTGTTGGCAATTATATATATATATATAATATCCATAATCACAACATATTTCCTGCTCAAAGAAGAACTGTTTCAGCTTATTCCATTTCGATATAAACAGAGTCCAGGGATAAAATACCCATGTACTACTCCTTATATTACTGGCTAGGTAATGTCAACCGTAAAATAATCCAAGCACCAGCGTCCCTAAAATCCGTGAAACAGTGTCGATATTACAGTATTTTGCTGACACTTATTACTTTCTGTAACTGGTCTATATTTGTGATTTCATGGTAAATATGCTTGGATTTTATGGCCTAACAAACCAGACATTACGTAGATTTGAATATTGAATCAAGAAAATCAAAAACAAAAACAAGGCCATGGCCATGGCCGGTCAGGTACTGATATTAGTACTTTAGACATCAGTGGGGGTCACACTTGGTCATTGAAACTATATTGACCGACCAAAATTCTAAACATCACGGATAAATAATTTCATATCGAAATGTATGTACGGAGATTCAGGTTTTTAGACCACGTGGCTTGACATGACATCATCAGCTAAATTTGCAATACGAAAGTAACGTAAAACATGGATGTATCTAGTAGGGAGCAAAGTCCGCATGTCTGTATGGATGTTTGAAGATTTACTATCGGTATATGGGAGGCATAGAGGGAAATATTTGAATAGCGTTATTTAACGTTACATAATTCATAACTGACTACTAAACTACCGTCAAGAGGATTGTTTTTGCTTCCATTTATCTGTATTAATTTTTTTTAAAGGCAGTGATGGTGACTGCCAATGCCGATAGTGAAAATATGGCCCGCACATTCTGAAGATTTTTGTATCATACAAGTTCAATGTTGTAGCTGAGAATGTGATTTATATTTATAACTCAGTAGAATGGGTACCGGTACTGATGCGAGGGATGTGAACCAACCTTTGTGTTGCGTGCTTTTTAATATCACCGTGTGTGTGTGTGTGTGTGTGTGTGTGTGTTGTTTGTTTGTTTGTTTGTTTGTAATGTAGATTCGTCGTTGATATACTGCTACTAGATCAGACCGTGGGTTATACTTCCATGATCAGAACATGACCAGACACAACTCTCCACGGCACCATTTTGGTTTTGCAACTTTGATTACTTTGTTTTGAATAGCTTTTGTCAAGTTCTTGACTTTCCTGATATGACAATAAAGCAAGGGCGGTGAAATATTATTATAGTAGTCCTTCAAAAAACAAGACAATTTTGAAACTTTTAGTAGAAAATGTTAGTGAAGACACAGTTTACCCGCATAAATTAACTAACAAAAGACAAAAGAAATGTACACATGGTTCATTTTCTAGGTGTCGACCTCGTGAATATGCACCAAGATTTAGAACCGAGTCAGCTTTAAATGCGTTCACACCTCCAAATCTGGTCTGGACAATATTGTCTGGGCTTAGTCACCCTTTTATGCGGACTACAGAGCGGCCCTGGTGCGGACTATTTCTGCCACCTATTAATGCCTGAAAGTCAAGTGGCATATGCTGAGGTTGTGTACAACCAGCAACCCATAACATTTTAGCAATCTACAGTTCTACCTCAGTATGGCTATTAGCCATGCTAGGTAGTTACTATAATCATGGAAGTATAACCATTATACTTCCATGCTATAATGATTAATATAATGGTTGTCTTGGTAAAAGTTGTCGACCCCCCCCCCAAAAAAAAAAAGAAAAAAAAGAAAAAAAGAAAAAAAAAAGATCAACAAAACATTCTATGATATTGAAAGCGCTCCTGGCATGTAATTCCATAGAACAGTTTCCTGTAGGGAATGGCAGCGATTTCATTCAAACTCAAAGACAGAGATGTTGCTAACCAACGTGAACAGCCATAAAAAATTGTATGTGAATGAGTATGACTCTGAGATCCCGCTAACGGTTTCATTGTTGTCGGTCTAACCAGAGACACTGGAGAACTTCACTGTCTATGATCTAATCGTATTGCTCAGTGTGAAAACCGTGCAAAGCGTTACTATTTTGGCGTTGTATTTTCGCACATTTTTGGTTCACAAGGGTCCAATAATTTAAGCTTGAGTTAGGAAATAGGCCTGTTAAAAAAATTGTGTTGTTCCGATTAGGCAAAATAAATAAATAGGTGGGGTAGGTAGATTTATTTTTATTCATGTGCGAGTGTCTAATTCTGGTTTTCCATTTTTTCCAAATGATCTCTGTGTTATTGGCTTCTTTCCATTAGATGTACAACCATTACAGATTGGAGGAACAGTTTTATATTGTCTTTTTAAGTTGATGTCAGTTTCTGCATCCACTATGTCTCGTGAGACTTCACAATTGTTGCGATTTTGTTAGTTTTTCAAGAACACGTAAAAAAAAGTTAAGGGTCGGCAGTGAAAAACTAGGTGGGTCGGGTAACAGAAACCAAACAGTTATTTTTTAGGCCTAAGGCATAACGTAGCATATAAATCTACCCAACCTGCGCGAGCAAGATCTGCATCGGTCAATGTAATATTTACATGGTCTATTACAATTTGGTAAAGTGTACCATTGTATATGCTTGTGCGAGACGTAAAAAAACATCATGCCGTCTAATTGTATGAAACGATTTAGTCACTATGGTTTTGAAGTCAGTGAGATAATGTTTGTGAATTACCCGGTATCGTGATGTTATCGCTTGTATAGAAAAACCATCACTGAGGCAAAATCTCACTTTTATCATCATTCATTTTTTTAAAGTCTTCAATCATGCCAATTAAAAATATCGATACTGCAGTCATTTATGTGACTTTTTTTTCCGAAAATGTTTATCGTGCATCTCGATTATATATTTTTTCGTCTTCGTAACATCTTTTTTTTTTAATTGTGCCAAAAGTAGTAGCTACCACATATAGAACAGTGGAAAAAATACAGAATGAGACTCAGAAATGTAAAATCATTTACTTCAATGTCCAAAATGCGGACATCAGAAAATGATGCATGCACGTTGTGATGGACTCGTGATTAGCTCTAGTCCAGATGCCAATTGGTATCTAACTAAACCATAGACAATAGAGAGGGTCCTCTCTATTTTCTATGACTAAACCAAGTTTAGTGAGTGGAGGTGTAAATGGTAACGATACTGTTTAGGAACACGGTGATAGGAACTAGACGAGATTAGCACTGACAACACACGCTCCGCGAACTCCAGCAAAGAGGCCTGGTGGGGTATATAGAGACTTGTCAGAGTTGTCGGAGCTACTGTTCATATACTTATATAAGTTCCACGTATTCTCAATTTATTTCGTGCTGGATAGAAAACAGTCAGTATAGTCCTTGTGTTCTCCAGTGTATAGCCGATGGATTGGATAGTGAGAGTCATGATATGTGTGATACATTGTAGTTTATACACCAGAACTGAATTTTAGACTGATCCTGTCGGCATCTTCAGAGAAAGCATCTAGCGGGTACCACAATAAACTGAAAACGTAACGACTATAAGCATAACTATAAGTTTTAATTTACATGGAACTACGGTCATATTTGATAAGCTTATCCCCCACTTCCACATATGGTCTCATACCCCTTGGTCAGCGAAAAGCCAATCATGTTCATGTCCGGACATACGAGTTATAAATGGGGCGGTCATGTGGGTTAAGTTAGGGTGGAATATAATATATGGAAAAAGTCTGATTGATACTGGCTGTGATGGGTAGTAGAGCATTTTTTAATTGTCAAAAACAGGGTTGGGGGCCGAATGATATGATTCAAAACGTCATGATTTTCTGGTATATCTTTGTTGTCATGTTGTGTGTCCAGTTGAGGATGGCTGTCTTTGACTGGCAAGTTAAGCTACAACAGTAAGTGACTGATTTTGAAAGCAAAGAAAGTGGAAGAACATTGGTGTTAGTTAAAAAACTATTGTTATTAAAGATATACAAGTAAACACAGCAAAACAATTGAGAGTCGGTACGGAAAGGAACAGATGACCACAGGAAGGTGTTCAGCTGTTCTTCATTGTTCTTTGCAATTTGACGACCGGGCGAAGCCTTGAGTAAGTCCAGAAGTTCGAGCAGTCAGTACGTCGCCATTGATAAGGCCGAATGTTTTTGGCAGTATATTAGGTTGTCATTGAGTAGCTAGCTGTTTATTAGTAAGCTTAAGTCTCGACAAACGTTTGTAGTCGTTTAGGTGTGAGCCATTCACTGGTAATGACTGACATTTTCCCTACTTGGTCGCAACCTCACCTACAAATTAATTGTATATGGTATTAATTGTATTAACTGTCATACTCTACTGCTTTTCTACCACTAAGACTGTCCCCTGGCGTAAGGACAAGCAATGTGCATTGTCAAAAGTGATTCTCACGTGACCCCTTCGCAGGTGGCAAGAAATGAACAGAAATCAATAAACCCATACCTTGATTGACATTACCCACTATACAAAGAAGAAGTTGAAATAATTGAACTTGAAATGCCTTTTGCAGGCCGATAATGTAGGACAAAGAGGACGTAGTGCTGTTACTTTCTACTACGCAAAAACCACAGACAACTAACACAACAACACTGTAATACTTATGCCGGTAGGATTTAAATAGATTGCTGTGTGAAAATTTCAGCTAATGACCAATTTGAACTTCAGTAAAATTGGTATCGCTGAAAGTTAAACGCGATACAAAAAATACAAATAATACCTCTACCTATTGGTTTTGTTAAAAACAGAATCTTTGCATGGAAGGTGGTATGTCGTCAACTTAAAGCTAAAAAAATGACAAAATAAAACGAAGTGAGGGCAGTTAACAATCACCACATTGTAAGTGTCAAAGAGATGACACCTTCCTATAACCCCCACCTTGCATGCTACAAAGTTCACAACCTTGTAGATAATCTTTGAAGTTTCGCAGTTGTACTTCTAAGAGGGTGAGGGACTGGTATGTGAGTAATGGTCAACAATAGCAACACAGATTCAAAACTGATAACTTTGAATATTCGAGGTAGCCTACCTCCATTTTTGAACAAACCATGGAGGTAGGAACACGTCTTTTCTACCTCCATGAACAAACCGATGTGTCTTTAATAGGCAACCGTCCTTGAATCATCAACTATACACTCACAGTCGCAGTTTTCAAACAGACTTTATTTGATTTTCGGATACCGGCTCAGCCAACAACCCTCGCTGTTTTCTTCGGATATTTTGTCATGCTCAGGCATTCGTACAAAAGATTCAACACTAATGTTGTGGTATATTGGTTTTGCGAGAACTAATATCGGCGATCACATACTAGTAGTTGTCAGTGTTTTCGCTAAAGCAAAATACACGGAGATGGTTCAAAATCACTTGACTATCATTTCACTCTTATTTAAATCTACAAATATCTCATTAATATTTTCTCCCAGCTTACTTCAAACTATATGACATTTTCCATGAAAAAAAGGTGCGTATCTGGAGCAAAGAAGTGTTTCAGATATCAGAGTGTTCACGTTTGCGTGACCAAGACATAGACTGGCAAGCGACGCCATGAATTGTGATCGAATCCCAGGGTCGGATAGGTAGTAGATCAGTGTTCATAATAATTCATTTGCGTGTTCAATTACTAAGTCATCGATGTAGGGTTATAAATTCAGTGACTACACCATCAACAAAGTTACTTCTTACTATAAATCATGTTGAAAAAGACCCTAGGAAAATGTCTAAGCAACAATGACGGGTGTTACTTTTTTGCAGTTTTTATCCAAATAGTAATCGTCGAATAACGTGACCCTGGCTGAAAACTGCGACAGTGAATGTACCATAAATTCCCAAAACAGACTGACCAGAACAGACATATTGACACAAAAAAGTGTGCAAGTTTACATCTTGTGACAGGTTTGGTTGGGGTCACCTCCATCGGCTAATGGTCGAAATCGTCATTGTAAAATATTTTTAATTACCCTCAACTACAAATCAGCGTATCGTTGACGATCATTTCAATCGTAAGTGTTTAGAACTGATTCAGAAGTAAAACGTAGAATTATTAATGACAATGGTATGCAAAGTTTTGTTGTTTAACAATCATCAGCGATTTGGCATGTTTGCACAAACCACAGATACTTGTTAGTGCATACACTTTTGATACTTCTATTCTATAAGGTAAAGGCTAAATTTAAAAAGACATGATCCCAGTATTAACTTTTTTGTTGCGGCTATATTTCCTAAGTGAGGTGTGCCAAAGAAAGTTGTCCCATGATACTTTGCGCCAGTGCGACTTTTTGACATTGTACGTTCGATGTTCCCAATGAGTAAATGGAATTTTATCGAGAAGTCTATTCATATTTGTTTATGACAGCAAGATATTTTCAATTTTCTGTTTTTGGTCATTTTTGGGGTCAAAAACTGTCATTTGTTTTGTAAATAAAAGAATTCAAAGTAAAAATGAATGACAGCCGCAAAACTAATCGATTGAATGGGCTGACATTTGGTGTGCATGTATGTTAGAGTATCTGGATGAAGAATTCTTCAAGAAAATTTGAAGATGACATTGATATGCAAATACGTCTAAAACGTGCTGTGTAGTATCATATTATAGCCATGTTATTTTACAATACTCGTGAGAAAGTAGAATTTATTGGTGAAGTAAAGTTGCTCATACACCTAAGAAAATTTGACTACACTTGAATACATAATGAGCAAATGAAATGATCACAACAATCACATATCTTTGTAATATTATGACTATACAAGATCTAATACAGGGACGAATGGAGTACTTATCAAATAATGCCCTCCGTAACTCAGAAATAAATGTAGATGCGCTGTACCATGCAGTTACGATCAGCGGTTTTGAACTATGGAGGTAGGAAGGAAGGAGGTAGGAAGGATTATAGTCCTACCACCATTTCTGAACAAAATCGTTGTCCTTGAATTGGAATGGTATGCTTTTAATACAAAAGTTGCACAAACATATGTTCTTGCTTTCAAAAGTTTTAGAATTAACACCATGATTTCACCGTCGCCCATACTGAGGTTTTCCTGCATCTATTGCTATGGATTTTGTTGGTGGGACTTTGCTGTACTGTATGAACACTTGTTCAGACTCAGGCCACTAAAACACAATTGCAAAAAAAAAACGTAAAGACACGAAGTATCGTTTTGCACAACGTTCGGCTTGAAGCAGGTTTGAAGGGTAACCATGCACGACAGAGAAGATGGGTTTAGAGCCCCATTCACACCTAAAACAAAAAGCGATTCTAGTCTGTTCCTATTATAGTGGTCTGAGGTTCAGATCAAAGTGCCGCATTCATCCACAACATAAAAAATCATAGACCCTACACGACTGGCGTTTGTAAAAGTCAGTTTTAAACCATAATTACTACACCTCTTTATCTTCTCGGCAAGAACATGCAGTGCTGCAATCCAACGTGAGGACCTCTCACCAACTTTCAGATCACTTCACATTGGGAACGTTGGTGAGAGTTCTACTAATATAATTCAGACTGAGGCAAAAAAATATAGCCTTTCTGAGTTGAAATCCGAGGTTTAAATCCTGATATCTGAAAATTCCCAATCAACCCAGATTACATTGAATAAAAAATAAGTCTAACAAACAATTTATGATTTTTCAGTCCCGAAACTTGCTATTATCCATACACTGTATACAAAGCTAAATACACGGTGATTGGTGTATCGCACTCCTTGACTGAGTGGGTCGGAAAAAAATAGGTAGACTCACTTGTCATAAATCGATTTATAAATCCACAAAGGCACTGTGACAACTAAAGCAGTCCCTTTACAGACCATTTTTCTTTAGAAATAAATAGGCTAAAACAATACTGAATGACAGGCAGTCCAAGGTATGCAAAACCATAAGCGAGCGCGTACTCACGATGCTAGATTAACACACTATTTTACCTGCGCATTGAAGACGCACAGTAAAAAGACCAGTTTTCAACATTAATGCAGGAAATACAAAGCTAACAATTCAAAATTGTATAAAATGTAAGAAAACAAAAAACAGGCGACAGTCAGAGCATGCATGAACTTCGATTTACAATACCATTATTAAGTTCTTGCATTTTGGGGCTAATGAAGTCATAGAGACTACATGTAGAGTGGGCGAGTTTCATCACAGTTAGTATAATCAATGGCACCGTGATAATTCTGACTTTCACTTGAAACTGGACCAGAACAGTCTAGGTCGGACGAGTCGTCATCATCATCAATTCAAAGGCGACGTAACCAAATATACACCGTGAATTCATCTTAGATCGCACCGAGTTGAACAATCATGTCTGTCATTGTTGTCCTCTTTGACTAACATCGAATGTATTTATCATTGTAGAATGTAGACCTTTACGCTGTTTGACCGACTATTGAAGTATAACCCACATAGGTGATATTTCATTGACCTACATGGAAATGCTTGTAAATACTTTTTGCAAGTAGTAGTAGCTCAGACCACTCTAGTATTTTAGTGGTCTGAGGTAGTAGTAAGAGTTTTTGCTAACGTTTACATGCTAGCGTAGTTGTACATGTACGTATACATGTCAGTTCGTATGTACATGTACATTAAATGTAGCTCTCATCATATCATACACTGTACATGTGTGTAACCCTTTTCTTTTGCACCCCCCCCCTCCGCCTTCATGTGGTCAAACACAGACAACTAACTAACTAAATAGTGTTACTGTTAGTTTTCTGTGGGTCAAACAATTAGTGTACACGCCTTGAATCACATGCAGGCGAGATAGATTTGAATATTCATTTGTTTACTGCCCGGTTATGGGGGTGAACTCATGAATATATTCTGAACTAAATGCAAATGTATTCAAATCACTTCCGACTCGCAATCTGAACTATTTTTCAGATCGAGTATAATCCGATTAGACAGGCGCTAATGGGAAAGTACAGAAACGTCCACCTCATCAGCATAAAAGTACAGAATTGAACTCAATCTGAACTATAGTACGGAAAATGTCGTAATCTGTACTATTTTTTCTACTAGTGTAATAGGGTTGTCCTCTAGGATCGATGCGGACTTATAGGGTGTCCTATTGGACGTTAATAGTTGTTTTGACGCCCACGGGGTTGTCCTATTGGATGCAAGTAGGGTACGTTGTCCTATAGGAATCGTGTCAAAAAAAACATAGGTTGCCCTTTAGGACTGCCCTTTTAAACTGTCCTGTAGGATTGCCCTATAGGAACCTATAGTATTTTTTAGTACATGTCTAGATCTGTAAAACATTCATGCTGGGTTTTGGTTGGTGACTAAAAATCCCATGTCTCCAGTGTAATTTTAACATGTGACCCCAACCAATAACTCAGTGTTTTCACCATTTCAGTATAGTGAGCAGATGGATGGTCAACCAGACATTTTTCCTCTCCAAATAAGGAGTTGAATTAAGTATTCAACCAATCAACTGCTATGCATGGTATCCTTGAAAAGACACATAGCTTGATTTGCCAAGTATACGGGTTGTGCGCAGACAACACTTGCAAGGTCAACCATCCAATCATTGAGGCTACTCATGATCATTGTCATACGTACAAAAGCAATAAACGCACTAGGGCAATTACACTCTTTGTCATAAAAGCTTAACATTTGAGTGTTTGATACACAAAATCCATATCATGAAAGCTTAGCATTTGGGTGTTTGAGACACAATCCATATCATAAAAGTTTAGTATTTGAGGTTTTGTGCAACAGCCTGAGGTGACAAAACAAACAGTCCAGGCGAAACAACACTAACTTATCTATCGACTCGCGTTGACGCAATGCTTGATGTCTTCTGTTTTAGAATAAATTGTTGAATGGGAAACCTCAAATGCTAAGCTTTTAAATTTTTATGACAAGGATTGTATGTGTGTCTCGAACACCCAGATGCTATTAAGCTTTTTTTTAATGACAAAGAGATTATACACTCTCAGCATCTAGGTAATTGATACTTGTACTATTTTTAAAGGCTTTCTGTGGTAAAGAGGTTAAGCAATTTGCGTAAAGAAGTTTAGACATCAAATTTTAAGAATTGGGGGAAAAAGACTTAACGAAATTGGCATAGCCCTCAAAGTATTGATGACATTTTTAGGACCGAACTGATTGCACATCTTTTTTGATAATTAATGATCATACGTGAAAGACTAGTGAATTGGTGTTTTTATGATTGCAAATCATTAAAGAAACTGTTTACGTTCACCCCAGCCTTAATGTATTATAATCCTTATAAGAAGTACAAACACCTTACATCTCACTTCAGAATGACTTTAGTGGTCTGAGGAATTACAAATGTTGGCTACACCGTTACTTGACATTCCGAAGCAGGCTGTAACCTTTATAAATACAGGGTCTTATCAAATGAAATTCTAATGACCAGCGTGAATGGAATAGACGCAGCTGTGATTTTCAAGATAAACTCAATTGATAAGACCCTTGCATCTAAAAAATTATACACTTTTTTCAAAGTCCATTTTAAACAATCAATGCCACATGAGGTATCTGATAATAGGAGGTCGTACAATACAAGGACGCCAATATATATGTAGACTGAGTGAAGTTGACCTAAGTCACTAGAAACGCTATTTTTTTTATCTCAGACAAGTAAAAGCAGACAAGTTTGCAAAGACAATGGATTGAACCTTAGTCTGAGATTGAACAAAAGACATCTATTTCATGACCTCCTGTTATCAGATACCTCACTTGGTTTTGATTGTTTGAATTGAACTTTCAAAAGAGTGTAATTGTTTATATACAGGGGTCTCAAGTACTCGATAAAAAGAACAGTAACTGCCTTAAATGGTAGATTTATTTTAAATAGTGACAGGTTTGTTTAGGGTTTAGACAAAATGTCCTGACCAGAAACAATTCCTTTTTTGGCCTTACAGCAGTGCAGGATAAATGATCATGAGCATGTAAAACCGTTCATAGATAATCGGGTGCTGTAAAATTAATATTTACTAACCTGCCGCTGTACGTGATATTAAACTCACGAATACCAACATCAGTTGGATTATTGTCAACCGTATTCTGGAAAACATAATAAGGATATCATCTATAAGCAAGAAGTCGTAAAGAAAACAAAGATTGCATATTGAGTAAAAAAAGTACCAACATAAATACAATCGAAACAATTTTTTTAAATATAGAAATCTGAAAAAGAAATTGTTTCTTGCTTGATTTATACTATCAAGAGTTTTAAAACAAATATGATCCAACAATTCAGATGTGTGATGCCTGTGAATTTTAATTAAAAAATTTAGCTGTGTTTCTGTTCTTCCGTAAAATGCATGTTAAACCAGATTTAAACTGAATGCCCTCCATAAGGGGAGGCTTGCAAATTCATGATTTATGCAAGAAATTTAGCTACATATGTGATTTTTGTCAAGTCCCATGGTGAAAGTCAGTTGTCAAAAACGTTGTTCAAATGCCAGAAAAGCTTGCAATCTTGGACTGCACTGGGCTTTTATGATCTCCTACATACCCCGGATATGTACACCCGTTTCCACGGCAAATAATAAATGACATTGAAACCCACATTGCGCATCAGTAAGTTTACATACTTCATGGTAGACATCGTAACAATGAAGTGATTAGGTATTATTGCCCTACTTTGTAAAATGTATACATACTTGTTTCAATTGAGATTGACAGATGCACCATGCATCTGCTCCAAATCGTACACATGCGTGAAAGGTGTGAAGTGAGCAGACTATCGTGACTGTATATTTTGCAATAAAGCTTACAGATTATGTGTATTTTTAGTGCTCTCCTCCTTGCTTTGATGTAATAATCTTCAGATTTAATGAAAATATCAATACAAATACTTGAAACCCCTGAAAACAGAGTCTTTCTCAGTGTAGAACAACAGCGTGTATCCGTACCGTAGCTTCCTGGTTTACCTTACATTGATGTTGGTGGCGCACTTTCGAAACGAAGTGCATGTGCGACCAGCCGATCGAGTAATTAATTACGCAAATTTACATTTATATTCATGGGATTTTTACCAAACCATAATCAGTTCTTGCCATTACTCAACGGAACACTTGTGCAAAATTTCGTTTGAATTGAGCCAGCCATTTTGGAGAAAACAATGAAACAGACGGACAGACAGACAGACAGACAGACAGACAGACAGACAGACAGACAGACAGACAGACAGACAGACAAACAAACAAACAAACAATCAAACAAACACACACACACACACACACACACATACACACACAGAGGCATTTCAGCCCTAATGTATCTCCTTCCTTATGGAAGGAAAAAATGGCTATATTTTCGCTAGACCTCAATACCAATACCTCTCTGTATCAAGACCTAATCGATAACAACTTAACTATGAAGCAATTTGTTCATTAACATAATACTAGTAACAAGTATGTGTATGGGATTGTGTAACACAGATGCATAATAATAATGGTAACATTCCAAAGAAAAACGCAAGAAAATGTAGCGCTGAACGTAGACGCGAATTTTGAAGTATAAATTTAATTCGTAATATGCATGTTATTTCTACCTCCCGTAAGGGCAGTTTATGTTATACCTTTTAACTGTCTGTCTGTCTGTCTGTCTGCCTGTCTGTCTGTCTGTTTGTCTATGTATGTATATATGTGTATGTATGTATGTATGTATGTATGTATGTATGTATGTATGTATGTATGTATGTATGTATGTATGTATGTGTGCGTCAGACTGAGGACACGATATCTCGAAAGCTAATGCATCGATTCTAATGAAACTTGCTACATATCTTCATATGAACACTAATTAATCATTTGCAAAATTCATGTTTTTGTAATTAGACTATGTCTTAAGAATTCAAACTTCAAATTCAATGTAATTTTGTACGTGTATTAACCATAACAAAGCCTGTTGGCATACTTTTCAGTTTTAACAATTAGTGTGCATAATTAATTAGTGTTGGTAATAAGGCTATATCTAAAGAATGCACACTTCAAATTCTGAGTTCATATGTCATATAATGTTTGTTGATGTAGCTTATAGTTTTAATTCATAATTTGCATAATTAATAATTTTTCGATTAGGTAATATATTAACTATGCAGGCTTGACATTTTATACAGTTTCATATAATTAACTTTCCAATTTAGAGGTACTTATTTATAATAGCTATATCTCAGAATTTTGCATTCCAATAATGTATGTAGAAGATCTATGGTTTTATCCTTAGAGTGATCCTATTTTTTACCTCTCGTAAGGGGGGGGGGTTATGTTATACTCTTGTCTGTCTGTCTGTCTGTCTGTCTGTCTGTCTGTCTGTCTGTCTGTCTGTCTGTGGACATGATATCTCAAAACCTATCTTACCGATTCTAATTATACTTGCTACACATCTTCCCTATGCTAAACACCAGAACTAATACGATTTTGGTAAATATCCAATGAAGATTAATTAGTGATTTGCATAATCAATGGTTTTTAGTAATTACATCAACCATAACAAAGCACACATATCCTATAAAGCCTGTTGGAATAGTTTTTAGTTTTAATGATTAGTGTGCATAATTAATTAGTTTCGGTAATTAGGCTATAACTAGAGAATTCACACTTCAAATTCCACAACATTTGGTATATATATCTAACATAATAAAGCACAAATGCCCTATAAAGGCAGTTGGCCTAGTTTTTAATGTTAGTGTGTAATTTGCATAAATTATTGATTTTCAGTAATTAAGTCATATATATCTAGAGAGTGCATACTTCAAATTCCACAAACTTTCGTGGTGCATACATCAACCAGAAAAGGCCAAAATATCCTATAAAGCCTCGCATAGTTTTTATTTTTAAAGATTAATATGCATAATTAATTAGGTTCGGTAATTAGGCTATATCTTAATAGGACTGTATTCCAACAATATGTTTCTCATTACCCAACCGACCCAAATGTTTAGCTCCGACATCTACTTTTTTATTACAAATTTCGGTTTATTACAAATTTCGGCAATTATTACAAATGTCGGTTGTACACAGCACTTTCGCTGGCAAAATAGGCAAGTGTCTGGACTGTCGACGCCATCTCTACAGTCATGGCAGCGGCGACGACAATTGCTCACAAACAGAGGATTTCTTTCATGACAAAAGTTATTCAAGTAGTGGACTTGAGAACATGCCAATTTTGTGGAGATTATGGGAAGGGCTTGTTACCAGGAATCCAATAAAAAGAAGTTAGAGATGAGGAAGAGGAGAGGGAGAGAAACGTGAACAAGATGATTTTTAAAATTTTTTTTATACTTTTTATAATTAACCGAATGACTCATATAGTTGCTAAGAGAAACATACAAAACAATATGATCACCTTTATGAGACATTTAAATCAGTTTGTTTTTTTAACTCTAATGAGTACAATGTACACCATTCCTCACCGGGTTTATCACAGTGTGTACCAGTTCAGTTTTTTTACACTTGTTTGATATGGGATGGTGGGCGCACATTCTGTCGGCAATAAACCCGAATAGCCAGGCTGATAGATGGTCAAACATGGCGGCGGGGAGTGATAAACGTAATATGAAAGTTTATAATATATATATGTTATATGTACTTAAATTAGCAAAATAACGTTCTTGCATATAAAGAAAAGAGTTGAAATATAATATTAGGGTAGCTGTGCAAGTTTTTATGACATCTATCGGGAGATGTCATATTTGAATATATGAACACTGTCAGCCTGCACTTGATTGATTTCTCAGCCGAACTATTCCGAGCAAGAGACGGTGTAAGCCGGTCATGACGTCGACCGTTCGATTCCACGGGTCACTCAGTCCATCCACCATTGTGTATTATTGTGCCTTTTCAAGTGGTCTTCAATAACTCAAGACTACAATAGAGCCAAACATTTGAATGAAGATAAAAAAAGGTAGACAAGCTAAATGGAAAAAGTGACTACGTTTGCCACACACTGTATATTATTTATGTTACCATGGTGACAAAGTAACTGGTAATATTCCGACTAATTTACATGATGAGTCAACACTCCTTTTTAGCACTGACCATCGTCTGAGTTAATAACCAGGGGCTGTATGATTGTAATACGTTGCCAAGTAGATTGACATGTTGTTCTACACACATGGAAGACATTCACAATCATTCCAGTTCCAAAGAAGCCCAACCCTAAACAGTTAAACGGCGACTACCGGCCGATTACCTTGACATCAATTTTGTGCAAGTGTATGGGGAGTATTGTTATGAATTGAGTTATTGCTTTGTGAGGTAGTTAACAAGTTAGATCTCTTTCAGTTTGCGTATAAAGCCCACAGGGGTGTAGGGGATGCATCTATTACACTATCTTAATTGTACAGCATTTAGAACGTTAGAATTCGTACGTACGTACGGATTCGTTTTGATAGACTTCTCCAGCGCATTTAATACTATACAGTTATACGTTCTATTAAAGCATTTGATTGAGTTAAATGTTAATTCTAACTTAGTTCTTTGGATCCGCGACTTTCTTAAGGATAGACCTCAGCGGGTTTGCGTTAATGGTTATATGTCTGATGAAATAATTGTACTGAACGTTGTTGCTCCCCAAGGTTGGGTGTATCACCCACATTTATACTGATCACATGAGATGCAATACTGCAATAAGTTGTCTGTTTAAATTTGCCGATGACATGGCACTTATTGGTCTATTACTTGATGAAGACTCTTTAGTTGATTATTTTTGTAATATTCACATTTTAAATAATTGGTGTAAAGACAGCTTTTTCGAAATGAATGTTGCAAAAATAAAAGAATTGGTTGTAGCACACAAAGTAATTTATCATTTCACGCCTGTATCAATGAATGACGATCGATTCTGTCGAAGTTGTTACTAGTTTCAAATACATTGGGTCAATTCTTGATGGCAAGCTCTCTTTCGCCGAAAACACAGTCTCTATCGCGAAAAAAGGCTCAACAGAGACTGTATCTCCTTATTAGGACATTAAAGTCATTTGATGTCAATCAGAATGTGCTGCAATTGGTATATAGGTCTATCATTGAAAGTGTTTTGACTTTCAATGTAATCCTTGTTGGTATGGTAACTTCACAGTTAAAAACAGGAGTAAACTCAACCGAATTGTAAACACAGCAGAGAAGATCATTGACTGTCGTCAAGTTACATTGGCATGTCACTATCACAAGGCAGTTAACAGGAAAGCTCGCTCTTAGAAAATTGTCAATGACCATGTGCAACCCTTCCACAGATCTTTTGATAAACTCCCATCTGGATGTCTTTGTTTTGTAAATTGACGTTTGAGCCTAAAGACAAATTTCCGCATTCGTATATGGATAATAAAGTTAGTGAATTGAATTGAAGATACCTGGGCACTTCGTCATAAGCTCTGCTAATTCAATCCATCATCGAGTGTTTCCACGACGCGACAATCGGAAAGTTCACGTCCAAATGAATTTGAAAATGCGCTAGAGAAGTCGACGTTGTTATGCTTGGTTCTGTTTGAAGCAGGGACGTGTTCTGTGAGGTCTGTCATGATCAACTCAGGTCAAAAGTATCCATGATAATTAAACTGTGTTTTGAACGTATATGTAGTAAATATATGCAGAAATGAGAACATGTATGTTAAGGCAGGCGCAAACAAAATCGCAAAAGAAATTTTAAAAAGGCAAATAGTTGCTTTGAAAAATAAAGTAAGTTTACCTCATTTTCTTGGTTTCCTCTTGTCACCGTCTTCAGTACAAATACAAATAACAAATAGGTAATTCGCACTTGGTTGTATAGTTACCTATACGCATGCGTTACGATTTATTCCCGCCCACATTGAGAGACACATTCTCCGATTGGTCGATTGTAAAGACTATATACGTTTGTAAAGAAACTACTTAGATAGTAATAACCCACGGAATGTTTCTTGACATCCGTCGCTAAAAAAAATTAACTTCGATGAACTGTAGATTTATATGTAAGAAATTTAGCTGTTGCTCATGACCTGATTATGTTGTGTTCTCAGTAATAACGGGAAGAAAGTATTGCGAGGTTTTGGTACACGTTTTCAGCCAAGTTTTGCAAAAACTCCTCAAATGTTTCGTTTGCGTGTTTTGATTAACGACAACCCGTCTATGTCGGATATTTGGACAATTTATACAAATATTACAACGTTGTGTGTTCTGATAATGGTCTGTTGGTACCTTTGAATTCACGTTATTTTACGAGCGAAGACACTCCTCTTGAGCTCGTAAAATAACGTGAATTTAAAGGACAAATGCAAGTGTAATAAAAATACAGCTGTGAAGATATATTGCAGACTAAGGGTCGGTATATGTCTTTGCAACTTGAAATAAATAAATAAAGGAATGATATGCCTGAATGAAACAGTTGTGTAGATGTTGATAACAGTGGATATGTGGAGTCGTGATGGATGAGTGGTTAGAGTGACCGGCTTGGAATCTACATGGTGCAGGTTCAAGCCCTCTTGCTGCCTACTGTTTGCTTCTGTGACTAAAGTCTTTGGGCAAGATTGGTGCCTCAGTCAACCCAGCTGTATCATTGGGGACCTGGTAGGATGTAGGTTATAATATAAAGGCTTTAATCCCATCCGCTTAAATGGCTGCAATGAATTGTATGCTCCCCGGGGAGTTAAGGAAGACTAAAGAGCCGTTGTACCCGTCTGATCCGAGCCAGAGGTAATAATTGTACATTGAGCACGGCGTGGGAAAGTGCTATATAAGAACCCAATATTATTATGTTTTTTATACAAAGTAAGACCATGTCTTTACAACTTGAAATCAATAAAGGGACAATATACGATGTCTTTACAACTTGAAATCAATAAAAGGACGTCGACAATGTAATGACCTTGCCCTATTTAGAGGTTACAAATTAAACCTATGCAATGTCCAGTGACCATTTCGTCTCTGTTTATGTCTCTGTCAACGTTCAAATCCTAACGACATAATATATTACAAGTTTAAAAATGTCGAGAAAATCCCCAAATATGCAGCCGCCAATCAAATGTTCTAACAATGCCAGAAGATAATTCTAATGTAACAGTATATTTATAAATATCACAGCCAACGAATGGTATGTTGTCTACTGTTGCCATTGCCATCTGAATAGAAGTGACAATCAACGTCGATGATGGGTGTAACCCTGCCTGTAGTGACACTACCAGAACTTGCACTAACAATGGTGAATGGATTGGAAGAATTCCAACTTATATCAAAGTAGCACATATGATGTACTAATCTTTGCTGTTCTTTATAGTGTCACAATTTCGTTTGCAATACTGAGAATATGTTTTTACGCACCTGAAACATATAGTCTTGGTCATTGCTTTCTATATTATCCCATAGACCCTACGTCTATGCTTATCCCAAGGAATTAATCTACGAATTACGTAATGCTCCGAGTATGATTCCACAAATTTGAGCCGCAGGTGAGTATATACTTATCATAGTAGTGCGTAGATTCGTACACAGAGCTTTATGGCGTAAGTTATTATAGATTACGAGTGAGTTTATCTTTGTCTTATTATTATTTTCCAAGTAATGTCCTATAATATGTTTTGTTTGCTTTCCATTATTGTGCATTATTATATAGGTATAATAGAGTCTATATCAGTTCTCGTACTTAAAATAGCACATACACACACCTACACAGTCATGTTCCAATTGTCACTGAGTTAAACTTGTTCTTTCCAGAACCACTTACATAAAACATGGACAGACAGAAAGGAGCCGGTTATCGTCAAATATTTCAAAAAATAACCCCAAAATAAAGAATTTCCCGATGATTAAAAAGATTAGATTATCACATGCCTATAACAAATAAACCGGAAAAAAACTATGCAAAGCTGTTGAATATTGTTGAACAACGGGTGAATTGCACATGAAACAATGCAGTTATATCAAAGTTGATATATAATAGTTACTGCTTCGACTTATTTATTGTAGGCGTGAATTGAAGTGAACTTTCGAAAGTAGTAGACAACAAAATATATTCTATCATAGCATGCGCTCGGAAAGATGTTGTCGTTGAACAAAAAATATGTATTAATCGTATACCATGATAATCCAAGGTTATGACAACCTGTGTCTATGTCACTGGTTCTGGAGAACTTATTTTCCAAATCACCATTATGATTGGCGATAAGTCACCTTAGGTCAATCGTACATTACTAAGCTAGACTTAATTTTTATTTTAAATTGTTATAAATATTACCTGTATGAAATAAGCATGTAATATTATGCACTTAATTGCCTGTTTCGAATTTGTACTCTTTAAAAAACGATTATATCCTCGAGCTCGTAGTGTGCGTATGTGTACACATGTGTGTGTGTATGTATGTAGAATGTATGTATGTATGTATGTATGTATGTATGTATGTATGTATGTATGTATGTATGTATGTATGTATGTATGTATGTATGCATGCATGCATGTATGTGTATGTGTGCGTTTGTTTGTTTGTGTATGGTTTTTAGTAATTAAGCTATATTTTAAGAACACAAACTTCCTATGAAGGCAGTTGGCCATATGTATGTATGTATGTATGTATGTATGTATGTATGTATGTATGTATGTATGTATGTAAGTATGTATGTATGTATGTATGTATGTATGTATGTATGTATGTATGTATGTATGTACATTGTATGTATGTATGTATGTATGTATGTATGTATGTATGTATGTATGTATGTATGTGTGTATGTGTGTATGTGTGTATGTGTGTGTGTATGCATGCATGTATGCATGCATGCATGCATGCATGTATATATGTGTGTATGTATGTATATATGTATGTATGTATGTATGTATGTATGTATGTATGTATGTATGTATGTATGTATGTATGTATGTATGCATGTGTATGTATGTATGTATGTATGTATGTATGTATGTATGTATGTATGTATGCATGCATATCTGCCTGCCTCTGTGTGTCTGTGTGATGCCCTATAGTGTATCCACTATACCAACCAATCAACTAATCAATCCGATCATTTAATGCATATATCAATGAAACAATACAAAAGGTATATATTTCTTTTCTTACGTAGTTTCTCTCCAAAGTCTTCCATAAAAACAAATGATGACGATTTCAATTTCATATTTTGGTCGTGGCCCATATTAACAACATATTTCACCCACCATTTTATTGTGTCCAACTACTCGTATTGTGTGAATAATTTATACCATACTGTAATTGTGTACATATAAATACAAATTACTTTTTTCTCTCTGTTTCCCAGTATCTACTACCCGGAGTCTGAACACGATTTGTCAAACAGGAATGAAATACCACCCTCTTACGTCACAGTTATCAGTGACAATGTACATTCCGACAGTGAAGGTAGTTCATATCATGAGGACCGTAATAAACTTCCGCCAGCATATGAAGAAGTTGCATCTCCACATTTGGAAATCAGCAATATGCTAATGAGTTGAAAATCTTGATAATATCTATTCATTTTCCATCAAAATTTCTTTGGAATTTTTATCAACTTATTTGCGTTGTACATTGCTCATTGAATCATGTCGTGTCATCTATTGCTTAGTTTTCAGGAGCCCACAGCATATATGTATATAGAATTCACGAGATGTTGTAATGGTAAAAACTTTGAGCTTGGAATTAAAAGAGTAGACATTACAAATTCACACTAAAGAGTTACCGCAAAGTTAGCATTTCAGCAACATTTCTTGACTCAAACTGCATACACAATAAACAGTCGCAGTGCTACGTTTAAATTCGAAAGAACACCCATCTCCCATCGAGGAAATTAGGCATATAGTCACGTAGTGATACACATGTTTCTGTCCAAAACATAAATATATAAAGTAGGACAAATGTGACCAAATCTTGTGCGCAAACATGAAATACAAACCAATCCTGTCACATGTGATTGAAAGTACTACTTTCAGAACCAGTTTCCTTGATAAAAAAGTTCTTAACATCATTTCAGGTACCACTGCCGTATATGAAAGTTTGCTATCTATCCCTTTTGAAATAAATGAAATTTGGAGATCATCTTGTTTTCAAGCAAATTGACACACACATACACATACATATATACATACATACATATACATACATAATAATGTTGGTTTCTTATATAGCGCTTTCCCACTCCGTGCATATTTTGGTCGTGGCCCATATTAACAACATATTTCACCCACCATTTTATTGTGTCCAACTACTCGTATTGTGTGAATAATTTATACCATACTATAAATGTGTACATATAAATACAAATTACTTTTTTCTCTCTGTTTCCCAGTACCTACTACCCGGAGTCTGAACACGATTTGTCAAACAGGAATGAAATACCACCCTCTTACGACACAGTTATCAGTGACAATGTACATTCCGACAGTGAAGGTAGTTCATATCATGAGGACCGTAATGAACTTCCGCCAGCATATGAAGAAGTTGCATCTCCACATTTGGAAATCAGCAATATGCTAATGAGTTGAAAATCTTGATAATATCTATTCATTTTCCATCAAAATTTCTTTGGAATTTTTATCAACTTATTTGCGTTGTACTTTGCTCATTGAATCATGTCGTGTCACCTATTGCTTAGTTTTCAGGCGCCCACAACATATATGTATATAGAATTCACGAGATGTTGTAATGGTAAAAACTTTGAGCTTGGAATTAAAAGAGTAGACATTACAAATTCACACTAAAGAGTTACCGCAAAGTTAGCATTTCAGCAACAAAAACCGTATTTCTTGACTCAAACTGCATACACAATAAACAGTCGCAGTGCTACGTTTAAATTCGAAAGAACACCCATCTCCCATCGAGGACATTAGGCATATAGTCACGTAGTGATACACATGTTTCTGTCCAAAACATAAATATATAAAGTAGGACAAATGTGACCAAATCTTGTGCGCAAACATGAAATACAAACCAATCCTGTCACATGTGATTGAAAGTACTACTTTCAGAACCAGTTTCCTTGATAAAAAAGTTCTTAACATCATTTCAGGTACCACTGCCGTATATGAAAGTTTGCTATCTATCCCTTTTGAAATAAATGAAATTTGGAGATCATCTTGTTTTCAAGCAAATTGACACACACATACACATACATACATGCATACATACATACATACATACATACATACATACATACATACATACATACATACATATACATACATAATAATGTTGGTTTCTTATATAGCGCTTTCCCACTCCGTGCTCAAAGCGCTTTACAATTATTACCCCTGGCTCGGATCAGAACAGCACAACGGCCCTTTAGTCTTCCTCAACTCCCCGGGGAGCATACAATCCATTGCAGCCATTTAAGCGCATAGGATTAAAGCCTTCACATTGCAACCTACATCCTACCAGGTCCCCAGTTATACAGCTGGTTTGACTGAGGCACTGTCGTGGTTTAAATCTTGCCCAAGGATTTTAGCCACTCAGAAACAAACAGCAGGCAGCGACGGGGCTCGAACCTGCAACCTGTAGATAGATTCCAAGCCGGTCACATACATACATACATACATACATACATACATACATACATACATACATACGTACATAAATACATCCATCCATCCATCCATCCATCCACACACACACACACACACACATACATACACACACATACATACATACATACATACATACATACATACATACATACACACACACACACACACATATTCATACATTCATACATACATACATACATACATACATACATACATACATACATACATACATACATACATACATACATACATACATACATGCATACATACATGCATACATACATACATACATACATACATACATATACACACATACATACATACATACATACATACATACATACATACATACATACATACATACATACATACATACACATGACTCCACAATATACATACACATGACTCCACAATTAACTGAGTTCGTACACCATCATTTTTTATTAAGCCAAGCTTAAGGTTACTCAGAAATCGGGCTCAGATCGTAGACTAATTTGTAGCAGTTTCCATTATGTCCACCCCAAATCCAGTTCAAAATTAATTCTTGTCTAGATATCTATTCCAGCCCGAGTTCTAGTTCTTCCTTAGTGTTTATTATGCATTCATTGTATCGGTATTTGCTATGTAATAAAAACATGTCACTCCAATGACTAAAGTGGCTATTAATCTTTAGTAAAAATTATTTTAACAATTATATTGAAATAAAAGAAATGATAATTAACCTTATAACAATATCATTTTTATCATTTTTTACACAAAATGTTTAAGAAAATTTAAACTGAAATCATTATAGCTTTAACTTTTTTTATGCATATTTCAAGCAAACAAAAGTATGATGTAAATTATGGAAACGTTTTACCTTTCTCCTACAAATCACAGAGTATCTCTATGAAGTGTTATGCTATCTGTTGCTTTCAATAGGAAACTTACAATCCAGACTGAGCATGCTCAGATGCAAAGGACCATGAGATTATCTGTGGTTATTGTTATGCCTAATCTGGATTACTGATGAATTAACCTCCCACAATGATCAGAGTTACTATGAATTGGTTATTTGTGGTTACAAACAGTGTAACAATATTTTTTACAATAATAATTAATTAGTATTCGTTATCACATTTCCCATGATGCAACATTCAACATGGCGGGTTTACAAGTCCCCTATTGGCTATGGAATGCTGAAACTTTACCATATATAACAGAATGCATAGTGATCACACAACGGGTTTTTACGCACAAATACGTTGAAGTCCCAGAATCCTCCTGGAATCAGATTTACTTTGAACAGTTTAGATAACTGAATTCTAGTTATAAAATACATTTTTAAATTTCAAGGTAGATTTTATATTACTACAAATTATTTCATAACGGTAATGTTAACAAGATAACACCTGAAGCTGTATCAAATCTATATTTCACACAATTAATATCAACACCTAAACAACGAAACATATTAACATTGAATATTTTTCTTGGTTCCCTTTACTTTTCTCCATTCATCCGATGAAATGGCTAATGAACTAAGGGCCTTACTATTACGGGTCACTAGCTAGACGAATGGTGACCAAAGCCTTAGGTCAAGAGTACTCCAGCTGAATGAAGACAAATATTTGGAAATAACATCATTATTCCTTATGGGAAAATAGGGAAATTGGCAATTTGGAATGAAATCATTTGATTGATATTTAAAGCATCATCGAACCAGTGACGTCGTTGACACAGGTTTTCGTTTTGTGTGCAACGATTATTGTATACAATCCATACTTTCTGTTCGACGATAATAACGTGTGCATAGTATAATTGACTAATTGACTAATAGTATAATTGATTATATCATTAGTAATGCATAGCGTTCAAATTTATCTTAGCCAGGTTATATTTCAAAGGGATAATATAATGACCTCTCGCCCCTTTTCCACAACTTTATCTGAAATATGAAAAAGAGAATATGTCAGTATGAATATAAAAAAAAACACTTTTCAGGTATAAGCTGTACATGTAGCAAACATTGAGCGAGAGTTTGAAAAGGAAGACATATCAATAATCTATTTTTGATTTTAGAATCATTCTTAATTGGAATATTATTCGGCAAAACTTTGTAAAAGTTTCACTACTTAAACTTAAAGAGGAACGCGCGCCATTCGAGGAAATTAACGCATTTTCGAAAAATTCGGATTCTAGGTTTTGCGACCACTGTTAGGACAATGGATGTGAAGCAACTCCAATTTGGTTTCATTTGTCAAGTTAACGCCAAATATATAGGATGAAACATTATGCATAAAATTACTCTCCAGAACCAAAATTAAAAAGAAATTATTAATTCCTAATGTGGTGTTCCATTTACGTTACACACATCGTCAAACATACATTGTTGTCAGTGTCTCTAAAATGTGATTGTGAACAATTACGTACATTTGTGTATTTGTGTCCCCTTTCAGATATTCAGAATTATCGCTATCGCCAATATCATACTCATCAATGCAGAAAGTTCACGCCGATTCGATATGGGACTACTTCCTGACCAACCTGTATAAGAAGTGAAAAAGAGAGAGTACTTAGTAATTAAAAATCCACGACCCTTTATTTGAAGAGTTGTGCTTTCAATTGAACTATTAATATTGTAAATGAATTTGCTGACATACTCTAATAATTAATTTTTCACAAAAGCCACAATTAAAAATGACTGGTTTAATATTGGATTATCCCTTCATAAGTCCATATTTATAATTACTTAAATATGATAAGAGGGGAGGGACTATAATAAAGCACACTTTGTACATGTTTGGTACGGTTGGTTTGGTTTCACCATGGAAGTGTTATACTTCCATGGTTTCACTATATACTAGATTTGTAAAAAGTGACCCATCCTTAAATCCCCCTTTTGCAATTGCTGAAGGCTCCTTTAGTTTGATTTAGAAAATAAAGTGTTTTATTGTATTTATCAGTATAAATTTAACAAATTGATAAACTAAAAAAATATTTTGAAAATTGGCAAATATACAAAAGGATAACAAGATAACGATATTTTTATATGGATAAAGGTGTGTGTTGTTTTGAGGTAACAAATGGAATTTCATTTGGATTTTATAACAGAAAGTCATCAATCAAAAGTGAAATAAGACAAACATTTTGCGGGGATGTAATACTTAATAACATCCCTGATTTACGAGTTAAAGCAGAAATCGATTATTCTCTTTATCAATGTTTCTAGGCTATACCGAAAAAATTGTCATTTTTTTAAATTTCTAAGTTTCATGAAGTCACATACTTATTATGTGTATTGCAAATGTAAATACACGGGGTCAATAGTCTACCACGTGATACGATCTAACTAATAGTAATGCCAGGAGAAATATGTTGTTCAAGGTAGGATGTAAATATGTACACCTGTGTAGAAGATAATTATACCAAGACTTGAGATATAATTAGTATGAGAGTTCTGCATTACGGTTATTCTTTTACTGGTGCATCCTTAGACAGACAGCGATCCTAAATGCACTTACCTTCATGACAGTCTGCCATTTGCATTGTCTTGTCTAGGGGTGCCCATATAAAGGATTTCAAACAAATGAAATTGCAATTGGTGCACGTATCAATGACCGCATTTCAGTGCCCTCTTAGGGCACCCCTAGACACAGAATTCCAGAAGGGAAAGAATGGAGGGGGAGGAGTGGGAGATGTAGGGATGTGAGAATTAAGAATTAAGAGATTGGTGTGTTGATGATACTTGTAAGGGAGTAGCCAAAACAATTCTCGCATCCCAACCTTATAACAATAGGCAACATTCTTGAGCGGAGCGATAAGGCTATAAATACTGCATGATTGATACCTACATGCTCCTTTAATACAAGTTGGCAGTGTTCCAGTCCATTCACCATTGGTGCAGGTTCTGGTAGTGTTACCACCAGTAGGATTATAACCATCGTCACAATTGATGGTCACTTCTGTTCCCTCAGCAACAGCATCAGTAGACAACGCCCCATTGTTTGGTGGTGTGAATGGATCACATGGTGCACTGCAGGTTGGTTCATCACTCCATGTTCCGGCATTGCAGGTCACTTCACTCATACCATTCAGTTCCAAACCCTCATTACAAGTGACAATAACGACAGAGCCATCCCCCACGGCTGTATTTGACACATTTCCACCTTCTATTGTTAGTTCAGGACAAAATGCTGCGTAGACAATAACATAAACAGAGCGACACTACAACGAATGACAACCCGAATGACAGAAAACGAATTGCAGCATTTATAGTATGTAAACAGTGGAATGACACCCTTTTCTACATTCAATTAGTTGAATGACATCCTGCGCTATTACACTAGACACTGTTAAACAAGTGGAATGACACTTTCAGAGCATTGGAATTGCTTTCATTCCACTTATGCTATATATTAGCGACTGTCATTCCACTTGTTCAGAGGATGCCATTCAACTAACTGAATGTTTAGATACTGGAAATGCTGTCATTCCAGTTACAAAGCATTGGAAATGCTGTCATTCCACTTATGCTATAGAGTAGCGACTGTCATTACACATGTTTAACAGTTCAGAGGATGTCATTTAACTAACTGAATGTAGAAAAGGGTGTCATTCCACTGTTTACATACTGTAAATGCTGTCATTCAACTTTCAAAGCATTTCAATGGCTGCCATTCCACTTATACAGCGTCGGCTGTCATTCCACTTATTTAAGAGTGCAGAGGGTGTCATTCATCTAGCTGAATGTAGAAAAGGCCTGGTGTGTCATTCCTCTTTTTACTTTGTTAATGCTGTCGTTCCACTTTCAAAGCATTCGAATGGCTGGCAATGTGTCATTCCACTTATGCTATACAGTGTCGACTGACATTCCATTTATTTAAGAGTGCAGGGCTTGTAATTCAACTATCATTCGTTTTCTGTCATTTGAGTTGTCATGATCATTTGTTTTAAAGTCACTCACTTAAACACATGTTGTATTTTTACATTATAAATTTTTCCATGCACTTGTTACAACAAGTTTGACTAAATATTAGATATCAACCCTGTCTATAAATATTCATAATTTCCTTAGTGGGGTAATATTAACAAAATAAATAACATTTGCAATCATCCATAATCCCTTTGTAAGCCTAATGATCGGTAACCTGTAAAACCAGCTTCACTATGACTACCTTAATAATTATCTATGAGTTAGTTTGTACTGAGCGCCAACACTGGTAAAAGCCCTTCCTCGTCCCAACTCACCATGAAATAGGAAGGTACCGAGAAGGGTGGAATTCAGTGTGGAATGTAGGGAGTTTAAGACAAGCCCAAACCGTCATAACAATTAAACATGAAGTAAAAATTACTAGGTTGCTAAGAAACAACAAATCGATGCACTTTTCACGTACATGTATACTGTTCTTTCAGTGTTACACTGTTATATTTTGGATGTTAGCAGATGTCAATATTTATTTAATGAATTATTCATGACTTTATTAAATATGCACTTAGGCGTCATAAATATTCAATGTTTATCTAATCCATATTCATGTCAATTAACTCCCATGATGCAAATTGTTACACTGAAACAATGAACAGCCATTACAGATTGGAAGAACAGTTTTATATTGTCTTTTTAAGTTGATGTCAGTTTACACATCCACTATTTCTCGTTAGACTTCACAGTTTATTATCTTTTTTCCTAATACATAAAAACAGTTTAGGGTCGGCACTGAAAAAATAAGTGGCAATCATCTATTCAAACAACACCAAAAGTCCGTCATAATGGCATAATATACAGGCACCATGTTATCATTACACTAAACCATAGTTAAGTTTAGAAGTTACATAAGTAATTTCAATGGCGTAAAATATATATAAACTCATCATGCATGTTACTCTGCTGTTGATAAAGCTGTAATGGATGTGTTATGTTATGACATACATACATACATACATACATACATACAATACATACATACATACATACATACATACATACATACATACATACATACATATATACATACATACATACATACATACATACATACATACATACATACAAACATACAAACATACATACATACATACATACATACATACATACCTGGACAGTTGAATACTTTTTCATTGTTCCTCAAACCAATACAGGTACGGTCGTTATCATCATTATTGTCACTGGGAAATGTTCCAGTAAAACATATGAATTTAATTGCCGCACAGTTATCAGTTTCTGCAGGCAGTGTAACTGTGAAACCAGTTAGCAATCTAACATCATTAGCTTCGGCTAACAAAGTGAATATACCATTTGGAAATGTAGCAGCTACGGACGTCCCCGTCAGTGACGACATATCAGAGTAGTACGCTGCCATCAAGGTCGTGCTTTCAACGTAATTTGTCCCACTGGTCTCACAAACCGTTACATCAAAGGTCAGCTCAAGTTGAGCCATACATGAATCAGCACTCAATGTTGGAGGATCAGTTATAGTTACAATACCAAGCCCACCATCAACTGTGAATATTTTTTTAAAGAAAGATATTGGTATTACATGTTTGTAATACATAAAATCATAAAAGAGCATCTCAAAAGCTCGAGAAAGACGCATGTTATTGGTAAAAAAAAATTTCATATTATAAACCCTTGAAATTACAACAAAAAACCTATAATCCTTAAAATCAAAACATTTGTAAGTGCACGTGGTTATTATACGTTTGTGTAACGAAGTCGACTTCAACTCTTCTGTAGATTCTCACCAGAATGTTACTTGGATCTTACTATCGTCAACACTCTCGACACAGCACAACTATACATAGACACTTGCACAGAACTTCTCAGAGAAGGAGATGTAGCTTTATTGAGCTCTCTTAGCTCCCAAACCAATTTTAAATAAATCTGCTAAAACTTACAGATCACAAGTCA
>NC_135553.1:19916948-20034448 GCF_964340395.1 Glandiceps talaboti
TGTCCTGCAGAAGACAGGCGAAATATGAAATCGAACTGGTGAAAAAAGCAATTAGAAATTCGACTCTGTATCGTGTTAAAAGTAATATGGACACTGCTTTATTTCTTGCTGGTTACGAATCCCACATACCTTTTCCTATTCGGAAATGATTTTTAAATAAAAAACTCTGTAAATGGACTTGTTCTTGTGCGTGACGCGTGCTTAATTTTACATCTACATGGCAATATATTTGTGTTGTCGTGCCTGACGACTTTGAATTGAAAGATATTATTAGTGGCGTCACGATACGTGCGTCGCGTGGCCTCTTTTCTCGTCACGTCGCATAGACATGTCAATCAAACAGTATTCGATTCTGCACTCGTACTCAGTGACTTTCGTAAATACCCCAGACATAAACATTACCCCGACGCTTGATGACAACGAAACATTGTATCAAATGTATCTAGTTCACTCAAACGGGACGGGTCAACGCAATCGATAGTAAATAGCCCGGAAGATGTGCAGACATGCACAATGGGGCAGACATTGTTATTATTATTATTATTGTTGTTGTGGTGGGCAGTGTATTGAGAACTCAATACACAACCGCTCGATGCATATCATTAGTTACTTGTCGAGTAGACACATCAACATACAACGAGTAATATATATTCCCATATTTGCTAATTACTGTAATTCTCTCATTTTTCTTTGCGTGGGGAAACGTGTGCAATTTCGGATTTTGTTCACGAAAATTAGACGTTATGTGATTTTGTTGTAAGACGTACGTAAACGTAACGTTTTTTTATTTGTTGTCACGAGAACACATTACACGATACAATATCACTGACACGTCGTGTCATCAACAAAAATTGGCACGTCAAGTGATTGGTTGTGCTCCAAAGAAAAAGTATGAAGTCACTACTTAGTTTTGTATATCTCTTTCCTGATTGGTTCTTCACGAGCCAAGTGGTGACGTCACTAGAATCGAACACAGGACAGCTTTCCACCGCGTGATCAGACATTCTTTCGCGTAGACAAAATGATATGAACTCTGTTTACATGTATAGTATGTATAGTAAAGTGTCATTTTGGTCAACTAGTCTACATCTTTATCTACGTCGTCAAACCAAACGTTCACGATCCACGTCAAGAAAAATATGAGGTCACGATAAATCTATATATTTTTGTATTTTTTAACCAAACGTTCACACCATCCACGTCAAGAAAAATACGACGTCATGATAAATCTATATATTTTACGTGACGGTCACACAAGAGAAAAAGGACGGGCGTACTCTGTGCTGGGGGATCTTTAGTTACACACTAAGTGCGAACCTCATAGGAAACAACCATAGTTACTTTCCTTGCAAATCTACCTACAGTGTTGCAATTTACAATTATGCAAATATCTCATGAAAAAGGCGCATGCAAATTAATGTTGCTAAAATGCTTGAGTTTTGTCGCGCAGGCACTTGAAAGCAATTACCAAAACCACAAATATAAACAACGTGTTTAGCGTCTAGTATAAGTCTTTCCAATGGATATGCTATTTCATTCTAACGGGAAAAATCGACTATAGCCTCGGAGACGATCGTGGACCAAGCAATCAGGCAAGAAAAATACAAAAGTATGTATTGACGTCATAGTTTTACTTCTCATACAACCAATCAGAGACGTGTCAATCTCTCCCATGACAGGTAAACACGGCATCGTTCCTGCCGAAGGCTATCACGGTTTTCGTGCTCAATTTTAACACCCCCCCCCCCCCGTCCGACATGATTTTACTTAGATCAGTTATTTGAATTAGGTACTCTTCATAGCCGGTCGTCATCTTGCAACCAAAAGTTCAGGACCCACGTAAAGAAAAATACGATGTCACGATAAATTAAATCTATATATTTTACATGACGGGCACACATTCACGATTTTGACACGTCTCTGATTGGTTGTGTAACGTTCTCTCTAATAGTTGTTGGGGTGATTTATTTGTATTCTGTGTTCTGTGTTTATTTTGATCATTTGGCGATAAGGTCAAATTCTGTAAAAGAATAAGGTTAAAGGGTAAGGGGAGGGTAATCGTTGAAAATGTAGTAGCTGTCACCAGGTAGTAATTGACTTCTGTTGATTAGTTGTGGAACTTCAGCCAGCACAGGGAACTGTGATCGGTTCGCAGGGTGGCGTGTGTCATTCGGTAATTGTTAACATGTAAAGGGGGAGGATTTGGTGAGAAAAGGACAACTATTTATGTAGCAAAATACACTTGTTCACAATGCAAACGAAATATACACACATTGTACAACAGTCTAGTTCAATTCAAATTGTATTTTTTATTGTTATTACAAACACTTTTGTTCATTTCTATTGAGTGAAATGATGACGCATGTTATTCATTAAAAATTGAACTTGTTCATTGTTCTTTGCAAAATCCTTTTTGAAACAACTCATCTCATTTTTCATTTGCAACATCATATTTTGCATGGTTTCAAGTTGTTCACGGAGATCTCTATTTTCGGCTTTTAGTGAGTCAATTTCCGCATCTTTTTCGGCAAGTAAACTTTCCAGTCTCAACACGGTTTCTGTGACATTTTCTCTGTTTTCAGCCGTGAGTCGTTGTAATTGTTCATCCTTTTCACGTAGTGAAATGGCTTGTTTCGAAATTGTCTCGGCCATTCCTTTAATGGCTTGTCCGACGACAGGCGCATTTGAACCAATTTCATTTAAGGCTGTACTAATGTTGTCGCCAGTACATCTTGTTAAACGTTGGTCGGTATGTAGGCGAATCGTTCTTTCGATCTCTGTCCTTTCTTTGCCCAAATCCATAATGCGCTGTTCGTTTGAAGAAACCAATTTTTTCGACGTTTTGGTTGTGATTTCGTTGAGTATCTTAGTCACACTAAACAAATGAGCTTTGTTAAATTGTGTAGGTAAGATTTTACACAATGCAGTTGTAAAATGTCCGACAACTGAGAAACCAAATTTTTCATATTGGTCTTCAAAGTTTTGGTGAACATCAATGAGTTGTCGTCGCTTCGGTTTAATGAACGTCGAAACATTCGTTGAAACTTCGAAAGAGCTGGCTGTGTCATTGGTGGCCATTTCGGACGAGCAGATAAATTT
The DNA here is from genome assembly GCF_964340395.1 of Glandiceps talaboti. Classification (NCBI taxonomy): domain Eukaryota; kingdom Metazoa; phylum Hemichordata; class Enteropneusta; family Spengelidae; genus Glandiceps; species Glandiceps talaboti. The sequence goes on from NC_135553.1 coordinate 19,920,048, forward strand.
TCTGCCGGCCCTCTCTTTGACGAAATACACTCTGCCGTTGACTCCATTCTCAAAATTCTGGTAATGATTCGATGCCCCGGATAAATTCCTTTTGTCAGGTGCGACTTCGAAGTAAAACGCCTCTCGATCTAATTGCTTTTGCAATTTGAACCAGTATATCACACCGAAATAGTCATTTCCGTTGTGTTGCAAACGATACATCTTGGCTTTGAAATTCTCGCGTTCTCTGTCAGTGAAAAAATCACTGTCTTCATACTTAAACAGTAAGACTATACCCAATTGCAATGCAACGAAATGTTTTCCGTTTGGCTGTGATGTACTGGAAATGTCAGCCAGGGGTAGTTGGGATGGATCCTTGTCTAAAAAGTGACCGACTGGAGAGCTGTTTCGAATACAAGATAAAACAGTTTCTTCTTCTTGACTTCTTTTCAAATATTTCGACATGTCCGATCTTTGATTTTCCGTCATGAAAGATAGGTTGTGATTGTGAATTTGAACTTCAAGCAGATGCCAGGCTTCCCTTGGGCTGCATACAGTGAACCGTCCGTCCGTACATTTCAGAAGACAAGGAATGTCGTTACTTTGTCTAGTTGTCCGAAACATTTCAATCTTTTGAACAGCTAACTCTAGGCTTAATTTGGCATCACCGTATAGCTTCAATAAACTGTCAAAGTTACCAGTAATTTCAGCAGTTGGGAGTTCCATATTGTCGGTCCCATAACTGGGGGGTTGGTCCTCGCGTAGGAGATTATCCATAGACGAACCATCAGACACCATAGATAATTCACTTGCACATGTAGGTATGCCCTATAGTGTAAATAAATATATAATTTAAAATTAATTGAGGTATGCTGTCATTTTTTTACAAATGTAAACTGATGCACACCCATATAACAATAATATCAATAGTGACAAAACAAAAAGTAAGTAAACTATACTAAACTTACCACGGCATTTACGATGTTTTCGAGAAGGTCAACATTATTCGATTCTTCTGAGTCCATACGAGTTATTTCATGTCCAGTTATTTCTTGTCTCATCGAAGAATCCCCTTGTTCGAAAACACCATTTGTTTGGGCATTGTTCATGGAATCACCGACAAGATAATTCACAAACGAATCATCGATGAGATTGAAAGCGTCTGATATTTTATCCATTTCACTGGCACTTGGCTGCATGCCCTGCAATGTAAAAAAAAAAAAATAATTAAATAAAAACAAACCAGTTAACATGTGCTGTTCAAAATTGATAGAACGTTTTTGTTTATATCAACACATAAAAATAATCTTACCAGTCTATTCACAATGTCTTCAATAGTTGTAGAAAGATCAGTGTCAAGATCTGCAGTGTCCATAGGAATTATTTCTTCAGGAGTCATCGTTACACGATTGTATATCACCTAAGCAAGTTCCTGACGGAATGGCAAATGTTCAAACACAGCTCCCTCTTTATATAGACGATTACGGTAAACAAAAATGACGTCACGAAATTAGTAATTTCACGTAATTTCACGAAAGTTCGCTTCACTTGTCTATCAAAAAAAATATGACGTCGTGAAATTAGTGAAATTTCACGAAAGTTCGATTGTTTGACGGTATCATGTTGAGACATGAATTTTTCACACGAAATTAGTAATTTCACGAAAGTTCGCTTCACCTGTCTATCAAAAAAAAATATGACGTCGTGAAATTAGTGAAATTTCACGAAAGTTCGATTGATTGTATCATGTTGAGACATGAATTTTCAAGTTACGTCTTGTAATGAAATCACGACGTTACGTTCTGACATCACACATCTTGCCATTACACGAAAAACTTACATCACATGGTTGGTTGTAAAAGAAAAATACATGACTTGTCTATCAAAAAAAATATGATGTCACGAAATTAGTGAAATTTCACGTAAGTTAGGTTTTTGTATCATGTTGAGACATGAATTTTCAAGTTACGCCTTGTCAAATGAAATCACGACGTTACGTTCTGACATCACACATCTTGCCATTACACGAAAAACTTACATCATGTGGTTGGTTGTAAAAGAAAAATACATGACTTTCCTATACATTACATCACTTGTCTATCAAAAAAATATGATGTCACGAAATTAGTGAAATTTCACGTAAGTTACATGAATTTGTCAAGTTATTATTATTATTATTATTATAAAATATCTTTATTCAGGATAAAACTCAATAAGCGTTACAAACAACGCAAAGCGTTGCAGGGTCGGCTTCTTTCCATTGAGGCCCTCATAGAGTCATACTTCAAATCAACAATCACACAAAAGTCCACTTACAAATACTAAAACACATTTGGACATAAAATACACACATTGTGACATTATAGCTCCAGATAAATAAAATAACTGCTAGGCAGAAGTAATGTCTCTGAAAGTTTTAGCCTGCTTTACATGTTCAGGTAACGAATTCCATAGATTTCCTCCCTTGTGAGTGAATTTGCGGAGAGCATAGTTATTGTGAGCTGGTTTGATATATATACACTGCTAGCTTTACTAAAACGTGTATTATAATCATGAATTTTGGAAACAGGTGTGAAGCATTGTAACAAATAGGGGGGAACAGTACCAATCATGGTAACATTTGTACATCATCGAACAAATGTGAAATTTATATCTTTCTATCAACGGATGCCATTCTAAAATTTGTCTGACTTTAACTGAAGGTGTCTGTGGGTGGCAATTTAGGACTACATTCCCTGCCCTGTTTTGTAGAGTTTGTAATTTAGAAATTAGCTTATTTGTACAGTTAGACCATATGATATCCCCGTGATCAAATATTGGTAATACCATGGAATTGACCAGCATTTTGGCAGTTTTTGAGGTAAAGCAGACCTAATTCTACGGATAATACCTAACCGCTGTGAGATTTTGGCACTTATATGGGCAATGTGTGATTCCCAGGTTAGAAGTGGGTCAAACCATATACCAAGGTATTTAAATGTGCTGACCTGTTGTAAGCTTTCATTGTTGATCTTGATATTCAAATTATTTGAAGTATTGTACATTTTTGTCCTCGGACCGAATACTAGTACCATACACTTTGTCTTTTTTACATTCAGTGTAAATTTATTAGCGTTTAACCAATCATGGATTGACCTCATGTCTTCTTGTAATTTGTTTTCAATTTCTTGAACATCTTTGATGCATAGAAGAGGGCGGTATCATTTACGTCATGTCAAATCAAATCTCTACCACACATCTTGCCATTACATTGATCGCATGTATATTTACGGGACAATTTTAGATACATGTCGAAAGTTTGACATACTGTCATGTTTCCAGAAAAAAATATCGTCAAATTCCTCAAAAAGTACGAAGATATATTCAGCTTTGCACACGACTTTGAATACGATAAATTAAGAAGGAAAAATAGACCGGTATTACGAGTCTTCGTTAACGACAACACTTCTCTTTGTACGTGGGGTGAAAGTACCTGCCACTTGTACCATAATATTCTTGCCTTTACAAGAGATTGCAAGCGTAAAAAGTTCTTCAAATGGGTATCATTTTGTGAAGTTTTTATCAACGCGATTCAAAACACGGAACGATACCATCTAAACGAATATTGGATTTTCAAATTGCAGAAAGATGCCGCCATCAAACACATATTACAATTGCATGGGAATCTATTCGTCTATTATCATTGTTGACGATTTTATCATAAACATGACTGTTGTTCAAGACAGGCGTGGATGCATTTTTAGACGTGATAACAATGTATCCACTCACGTCACGTCACCAGTATTTTTAGACATGCACGTATGTGTATATGTGAATGCAACGAGCTGGGATCCGTAAGCAACGAGCTCGTCGAAACTTTAGATGACTCGACATGTGTTAATCATGTCGCTAACAGTTACGATGTATATGCGATGCGTGTGTTTTGTAATGGAACAAAATAAATAAATATAAATTAAAACGCTACTCTAAGAAAAATAAAGTTTTTTATATCTTTTTTTTTCCTTTCGTCATTGTTGCATGTCGCAAACGAAATTCAGCAAATAAATGCAATTTTGATATTTGTATTACATTGTTTGTCGTCTAGAAATGAAAGTCGGTATGGTTTTCGTTGCAACACTGTCAGAAGTATCAGTGACAGGTCAACAAAGTCTGTGATTGGTTGTCTTGAAGGAAAAAATGTGACGTCACTATATGCTTTTGTATACCTGTCGCCTGATTGGTTGTTTAGATAAAACCGTGCATGCACCTACATCAGCGGGGCCGTGTGTTGTTTTTGTAACAATGTTTGTCAGTAGACTTTTTTCGGCACCTTCAAAGGCAGTTTTCAGTTTTCATTTTACACCACTGATAAAAGACGTTGTGGTCACAGGCGTTTCTATACAACTTTTGCAATGCCAGTATTTGTTAGCTCGTCTAAACATGCACACATGGTGGAAAATATCGTTCATGACTCCAAAGCGATTGCTATCATTAAAATTCCGAAAAAAAATATGACACTCTTACTTTTCTTTGGATTATATTATTCATGAACCTTCGTGAACGTTCCATGTCACCGAATAAGAAACATTGTATCTATCCACGTCATATGATTTGTGTTGTGGCGCCTTCCTGTACATGATAAACAAGTAACCCACGTCGTGGTCAATAACAATCCAGACATGTTATTGTTAATCAAAATATATTCGACTATTCCATTTCGTTTATACGTGTGTGTTCGTGTGCTATATATGTCTAGCTCCCCTCCTAAACATAGCCATCGCTAGTACAATGGACACCTTGACATTGATATGCCACCCTGTATGACAATACTCTCTTCCTATAATATCATAATGTACCAAGACTCAGTCATAGTCAGGGAGGAGCGTTGTATACAACGTGACGTCGCCAAAAAATGTCTCGTACAAAATAGCATAGCCGTCGTACACATCCTTCCTGGATTTCAAGTTGCCTGGGCGTGAAGATACTAAGAATATGACTTCAGTCGCTTCTTCATTGATACTTGGGTGTTGTAGTCCTCATTTCCATGCAGGATTCACGTCTAAGGAAAACATCATTTCCTATACAAAGGTGAGCTAACTATCACCGTCGGTTTATCGTCACCCCAACCCCCTTCATCTTCTTACCAAACAGTCACTTGTGTTGTCATATAACATGACATTTACCTGTTTATGTATTTATTTTAATTTCAGTGTTGCACGCATCATGGACTGATTGCTCAAGCAAGGTTACCGCTAAATACCTCACCAATTTACGTAGCGTTCCCTCTTCCGATTGCTGAAAGCTGTGTGGACTTTGACGAAACCGTTAAAATTTGGCCAATAACTAAAAGGTATGCATTTTCATTCCAAATTTCCAATACAATTGACTCGTGTGTTTGATTTGATTTTTTTTTGGGGGGGGGGGGGGAGGGAGGGAGGGAGGGAGGGAATACTTCACCTTTCAAATTGTTCCTGCCTTAATAATGGCAAAATGGCTGACATGTAGATTTTTTAAAATTATTTCTTCAAGTGTCATCGTCGTATGGATTTTTAATAATTTCTCTCTCTCTCTCTCTTTTATTTCAGTGTCACGAGCATTTTCGTTCCCGTTAACTGCCAACAAATGTAAGAACCGTTTCAAATGGTCCCAATGTCATGTCTTCCTCTTCTGCCTGATAGTAACACTACCGTGTGGATCCAAGCCTTTCCAGATGTGACATATTCAAGACAACAGGTGACTACGATACGGTATCTTGTTTGAAACATGAACACTATGAAACTTCACCGTAATAAAGAACTCTTTAGGTTTAGCTGTATTTTCAAGACATTGCTGCCCTCTTAAAAAAATCGTGGACATTGTTTTGTGAAAATATAATAGAAACATTACGTGTGTTTTGATGAAAGTTCACTGTGTTTCAATACTTAAACGTTTTAGTTAACTCTTTGCCTAAACAGATGATGTGTAAAAACAATTTTATTGTTATTTTCTTGCTAGTTATATCTCGCTGTATATTTTCCAAAGAAATTTCGAGTTTCGGAAGACTTCTTGAGTGCGACAGGTATTCTGTGTCATACAAGTTTAACGGGACTTGGCTTCCAGAGGAGAAAGTATTCCAGTGTAGTTTTTTACACGTGGGTTACAAATGTCGTTGTAACTACGAACGTCCTTGCTTAAAAGCAGAAAAGTTTATTAAACCGTTCCATAACCGTGCTAATGCTAAATGGATAAATTTTCAAACTTCTTACAGACGATGTGAGTGTTTGTGTAAAAACAACAAACTGATTGGCCGTTGGCATTGTCACAGAGATCTCCACACTGTTCTTAGCAAAGTTCTCAAGCAACGCTGTACAGTACACAGGCCTTATTGTCCATCCAGACTTCGAGGTGATCTCTAGCGATTTCATCGATGATCCCTTTCATTGTATAATAAATGTTAGGTCGATCGCGTAAAAGTTCTCCATATATAGCATCGCATGACGGATTTTGTTATTGAACTATCAAATGCAAAATCATGTAATAACATTGGGATACACAAATTAAAGTTTCACTTTTAGTTTTAAATATCTTGCATGTCTGTGTTATTGGTGATGTTTGGTGGTGTCTGTCTATGTGTGTGTGTACACAGTGGAAGAGATTAAACACTTTAGTCGACACATTCCCATCCCATCTCATCTCCATTTTTTTTTCTTCCCCTGGTAATAAGTTGAAAAGTGTACATTTTTTCCCAAACCCAAACATTGTACACCAGTCCAGACAAATATATGTATTTATATTTATAACTGACGATGTGAGGGTGATTGTGTGTATATATTAACATTGTGATGTTTTCCTTACTAAACATGTCTTCACAAGATGAGTATGTTTTTGAGCGAAAATTAGAACACCAAGTTACAACAATGTTGAAATCTTTGAATGCGTTTTGCTACCTATTAGAAAAAGATAACGATTATTCCAAATACCTCGTGTTCACAAACTTTCCGAAAAACACTCGTGTCAATTGTCAACTTGTCTTCCAAAGCATAAAATGAAATAGTTGGACAGTCACTTTTTGGCGCCAAAACACAATGTTCGTTGAACAGCGCCATCACACGGCGTAGCCCGTTTTTTCTTTTGTTTTCGTGCAAATAAACGAACGAATTTATTAACAGACCCCATGTGTTGCTGTTCATATATGTTGCATTACATTCTTCATTCTCACATTTCGACATCAAGTTCTTCTCATCCAAATACGAATCATACTAAATGCATACTTGAGATTGTGTGATTAGAATACTGGTCAAATTTATTCATACAAAATTCCAAGATTTTTCTTTTCTTATACAAGTCAAATTGAAACAATATACATTGTACTAATTCTTTTATACATATTTTATACACATAAAAATTGCAAATACATCGAGCTCTTAACTGTAAAACATTTTGCAAGGTACGAATATTTTCCTACAAAACGGACACTTCATCTGTTTCTCTGCCGTACTCAGATTGGTGTAACAGTGCGTACACACGAGATGGCCACACTTGACCCCTACTACCGAAACAGTACTCATGAAGCAAATCTTACAAGTAAAATTGTCCAATGTACTTTCGTTGTTACTCTCACGGTCTTTATCGTTCGTTTTGTCTTCATCAACATTAATATCTTCGTCGGAAAAAGCTTCTTCAACGTCATCGTTATTATTAGCGACGACAGATTGTTCAGTGTTCGGTTCTGTATGACTTTCAATTTCAACCACTCCATGTGCGTTCACGACAAAAAGGATTCGAACGTCTGCTTCCTCGAGCTCTTCTCCATCGTTAGCTTGTTGCCCGTTAGTGTTATCAGCAGCTAATAACAACTGTTCTCTACGACGTCGTTTTTCGGCCTCTCTCTGGCAGATACGCATAGCTTGGTTGAAAAGAACTCCACGTACTTCTCTATACGGGATGATTTCAAATAAATGCACGCTTAGTCTATCGAGAGACTCACTGTATTCCGTCAAACGTACTGCACGAGAGTCTATATCATCAAGAACTTCGCGTGTTGAAATAGTCGTTGTTGTTGGGTTGAAAACACATCGCGTTATGATATAAATTACAAGTGGTACCAACACATCCACTGTTAAGTCAGTTGGCCATTGACGACCGATGCCAACAAACACTTGCTTGTAAAGCTGGGCCCATGCGTTACGAGGTTTCGCAATGTTATATCTCATGTCTTCTGCGAGTCTTGCCATGTTCCTCAAACTTGCATTTAAACTTTGAGTGAAACACCTCGTTGATTGAGTTGAAAACATATAATGTTCCAAAAGGAGGTCAGGTATGTCTTCTGCGTCTTCCATGTACCTGCTTGTGAAATCACAGCCCGTGCAATATATTGATTCGATTTCTCTCGAAACAACCAAGTTGTTTGCGATAAGAACGTTTAACACGCTTACATCCATTGTGTGAGCCATGGCATGAGTCTAGTTCTTGTCAGTGTTCAAGGATGGTGCTACTGAGACCTTTATATACATGTATACGAGAGGGAAAGTGACGTCACGACACTCGACGTACATGACTGGACACGACCCAAATGTAAAACGGACAACATCGTGACGTCACGACAACTACGATCTAAAGAGTGACGTCGTTTATTGTTATTTTTTTTTTACAATATTTTATTTATCGTCATGTCGATCACAAACATTACGCGATGTGATTGCACGTTTTCGAACGAACACTGACGTCGACGTCGACGTCATAATTTTCTCATAAGTGCGCCGTTATTACCTATGCGACATCGCCATGAATACTATATGACGGCACGTCCACCAACTACATACAATTCAAGTTGTTTCATTCTATCGATGTAAGATATATTTTCTCTGTATTCGCAAATTTATTTCTGATTTACTCCCTTCGATCTGCAAATATCACAGTTACTGTAATGTTGCAATTCAATATGACATTTTCCAAGAGCGGCCAACTTTGTGTTGTCGGGGATTACGGCTTGTACGTAAAACACTCTTCCCAAAAGAAAAGTTAGTGCTTCTGTATCTGTTCGGCAGAGGTTTGTAGGCGTCCAGAATCGAGTTTTTAGTTTGAGATTGGCAAGTGAACTCAATGCGACCCAGTTTAACAACTGGTGATGCAATTTAAGAAGTGTCTGTCTCAATTTTGCATTCCGGTAACCTTTAAGCCACATTCCCGCAATTGCACTAATTGTTTCGTAATGGTCAAACAAACAAGTGTCTGTTGCAAGTGAGAGGATAACTGTAGCACTGATAGCTAGGCTCTCTGATGATTTATCATTTAACGTAAATTCGATGAGTCTGGTCAACTGTGGATATTCTCCTTTTTGTAAGGCATAAATATGATTGTCAGCTTTGCTTAGGAGAACCCAATTCACCATATGCCTTGCATTGTATCTGTCCGACATGATATATAGATAAAACTCGCATCAACTACGAAAATGTAAACCAACATGCATATAAATATACACTTTTTTTACTCTTATTTATTAATAGGATGCTATAACTGACATCGCGGACGTCACAAAACAGCCTCGGAGTCGTGGGTGTTTTATAATGACACAGCACAAACCTATTCACAATGTTAACAATATCATGGAGAGGACGACATATGAAGTGAAAACTGTTTCCGACTACATTGATCGACAACCATTTATCGCAGCATACATGCGAACTATCGTTATCAACTGGCTTTTCCAGGTGGCCAAGGATTACGAAATGAATTCACAGACATTACACATTGCAGTGAATTTGTTTGATCGTTATCTTGCACACAAAACAGTCGACAAAGAAAGTCTTCAACTTGTTGGTACAGCAAGTCTTTTCATCGCAATGAAATTCGAAGAAGTTCATATTCGCACAGCCAGTGATATGTTGTACGCGACAGCCAACAGTTACACATTGCAACAACTCGTGGACATGGAACTCCACATTCTGTATACTTTGAAATTCGACGTGTCGTCGTGGAAGACGTCGCTGTGTTGTGCGGACGAGATTTTGGACGAAAACGAAAGCAGTTCGACACACATTCAACTCACACACTTGATGGTCGACGTAGTTATCATGGATTATGAAATGACAGTTAATTACGATGCACGAAAGCTGGCTATGATTGCTTTTGAAATTGCAAAATCGTTACTGTTTTCAACGAATGAGGAAAAATCAACATATGTACAGGACAAATACGATTTTTGCCACTACGAGTTTGTATACGTCCTTCGAAACTGTGTCAAAGGAGATCTACACGGCGTCTTTGAGAAACACGACATTGATGTAAAGCGTTTGAACGAAATGTCACAATTCCAAGTGGATCAGACTCGTGTCAGTATCGAATGGTCTCCTGTGAGAATATACACTGACGATTCATGTGTTACATCGTGATGTTTTCCTCGAATATTTTTTTTTTCTTCTTGTAAACTTCCATACCGATACGGGTAACACATGGTATGTCTTTATGCAATAAAGATTGATTGATTTACACTGCTTGCTTTTTAATGACATGCGTGGCACAGTTTCACCTACATCTTACAACTACATCACCCCCACCAAACAATGGAATATCCTAATCATATCAAGATAACCGGCGAAATGCAAAACTTAGTAAATTGGATCCCAATAAAATATTTAAATGTTCAATAATTGCCCTAACGCGAATTGCACTCTTTAGTATAAATGGAAGGACTATTTAATATATTTAAAGTGAAACGACATTGCCACCCTTCAAAGTATGGACGAAAGAATACGTCTGTTTGTAGGTAAGGAGTGTTACTCTCTACCTGTCGAACGTCTCGAGATGCACATCCCCTTTCTGGGCGGATATATTCGTTTCCACAATATTGCTGCTCGTGATGGCATTGATTTAAGTTCACTGAAAATGAACTACATCCCAGAGGAATTTTGGCATCTCTTTATTCACTTTGCAATTCACGAAAAGATCGACGATGTAATATATTACAGAGATGACAATCTTAGAACGAAAAACTTCACATTATGTGATGAAAACATCAAAGAAGTAACAATCGCAGCAGACTTCTTGATTATGAAACCATTTCTTGATGCTCTTATAATTGGAAAGAATGTGTTCCCCGCATGAACCTTCGATGTGGCGATCGAGTACAGTCTTCAACAGTTCCCTAAGCTATGACAACGACCCATTCGTGTATACATAGGAGATGACAAGATTGTATTGTTTGATTGATTGTGACAGAAAATTGCACTGGGCTTGTTCATTCAGACTGTGTCGACCAGATCATATAGGATATATTGATGGTATTTATTGAAATAAAACAGAACACGGCAAACACGACTTGTTTGTTTATTTGTTTTATTCAGACAAAAATCTGGTGGCTTTTGTCAATTGCGCATTAGATAAATATATATAATACGCATGCGCAATAACAAGCATGTTGGAGTTTGTGATGTATACGACTCGAAACAGCATATTTATTCGTCAAACATACACTTTCGTATAGTCTTTCTGCATGTTTAAATCAACTCTGGGTTGTTTGGACTGGGGCGTGCCGGCAGTGTATTGATAGTTGAGGGCGAACGATCCCAGATTTTTAACGAAGCAAGGTGTTGGCATTCCTTGTTTGGTTTTTTGACAGAACATGAGACTTTTACATTGACTAACTACGTTGTCATCGTCAGAATGAACGAGAGCGGGGAACACATAATTAAACGTGTCGTTAACGCCGTTCGATTTCATTCCCACAACATAACTCAGTTTGGCACCCGAGTAAGTAACAGAATTCGAAGCTACACGACCTTTACAAGATGTATGCACTGTGGGTACGGGTGATATTTCCATCTTACCCGAATACTGACAGGTGACCAAAGGCAAATGTTCGCCGTGATACACATTCACCCCATTGAAGGATTTCATGAACCCGATCGGTGTAAAACACTGGATAAACACTTCGGGCGAATAAAGTAGGCTCAAAAGCAACTCCATGGAGCCGTTTCCCCAGTGCTTGTTCACGAACTGAATGTAGCTGTGGTAGTCTGTTATACTGTTGTTTTCCGACTTCCACTTGTAAGAGGTCCGTTCACTTGAAATTTTTTTCTCTATCAGTTCCTGTAGCAACGACAATGGAACGACTTTTTTTACATCTGTTCTCTGGCAGGGGCGTTGTTTAGGTAACGACAGCACGTTCTCTTCAGTGTTGAAAGTAATGCGTTCGGGCCCCGAGTACATGAGCAAGAAATCACCCCTTTGGAAGAAATTCCCAATATCTCTATCAAAAAACAAATGGCTGCATATGATGTCGTGGCAGTGTTCTCTGATCGTTCGCGAATCAGGACTGTTCTGTTCGGCAAACAAGGGTGCTACTCTCGGTCCCGATGTCTGAGTGTAAACGTTAGGTATGTTCCAAGGATGGTAATATCTCGGTGTATCAAAAGGGTAAGGGTCGCTAGGACTTTGATAAATTCCCCATCGTGGACGTTTAACGAGATCATTATGGCTACCGTAATCGTCAGGTCTTTTACCGGGGGTCGGTAACAAATTGGGGTAAAGATCCGACATTCACTTTCCTTTTTCTGCTAATAAGTGTAGCAATCTATCTAGGGAGGTGGTATACCATAAATATAAGATTTTTTTTTTCTTTCTCTTTCGATTTTTTTCTTTATTTAATTCCCTCGTTCGTCCATAACTCTGGCACCCCCTCCCCCCACGTACCCACAATAAAAAATTAAAACAATGACTAAACAGACGGTTTCCGTCGCACTCCCATCAGTCTCACTGCCAAACGAATGTCTCGTTTGTTGATTTCTTTTCTTCCTCCGTGCTTGCAACATATTTCACTTTCTCGAAACAGTTCACTTAGAAACTCCTCCACTGCTAAATGTAACAACGTCACTGCTGGGTATTGGAAACGTATATTTGGTGATGCTGAATTCTCTAACGCTATTTCTTTGACCAATCTCTCTATGGCTTTTCTATCGATAACAGGTCGAAAATCAAGTGATGGTTTCGTTAAACTCTTGTGAAACTTCTTTGGGTTTGCATTCTTGCGTCTATGGTTTTGTCGGTGTTGCTCCATCTCTAGTTTTTCAGTAAGTGTCGAGAAATGAAGAGCCAATACTCATTTATACTAATTTACGACCTTGTTTTATTCTTTGTATTGTAGACATGCAACTACTCTGTTTTGTTTTGTTTTTGTTTTTGTTTTAAAATAGCCAATGATACTATAGCAAGACAATACTTACGGCCGGTGAGTTTGGTTTAACTCTTAAACGACTCTTACGTCCACTGGGTTGAACGACGATAACGGAATCGCTCACCACACGAAATTGAAACGGTAAACCAATTTTGGATTTCAACATCGACAGGTTTTCAGCAATGACTTCTTTATTTAAAACGGCACAGTTTAAATCCTGGGCCCATATTACGACGGAAGCATTGGGTTCGTACAAAAGCAGTGCAGTCGTGACGATCTGACCGGCAGCGTTTTTTCCGCTACGACGTGGCACCATTGTCACTATGAATTTCTGATCGTATTCTTCGATCTTTCTTTGTAATTCAAACAGAGACGATCTGTCGGCTGTCTGTTCGTCAAAGTTTTCCGACACCATACCTAACAGTTTCATCACGTCAACAAAATATTTCTTTGCCTCGTCACCAAACACGTGTCTGAGACGACTCAAAATTATGGCTCTATACATGCACGTCTGAAAGGGTTCGAAAGTACAATTTCGTTCACGGCAGAGGATTTCAACGGTTTTTATCATCTGTTTGATACAATTTAAACGTGCTCCGACGTCATTACCTTCATTAAAATTGGCATTTTCGTTGTAGGTGTGCTTTCTCAAAAACAGTCCTTGTAGACGTTCTGACTTTTGCAAATCTGTTTCAACCAATAGTTTCAATCTCTTTGCGTCTCTCACGAAAGGGTTATCCGTTGCCTTCGTTTGGTGTAGAATGTCGTCATATGAGGGCGCACTTACCACTCGCGATTTATGAGGTGGGAATTTCATTTCATACATCCAACGAAAAAAGAAAAAAAATGTATATCTACGTCTGTTTAAAGTACTCATAAATACACGACTCCATTTGTTCTCTCAATTATTTCATATGCACATGCAGCACACGACACAGTGGGGAAAGGATAATCATGTCTCCGACCGCAAAGTTCAAATCGTACAGAAGGAAAGTAAATAAACGTATGAATCCCCGTCGCTGGATAGCGAAAGCCTGTCTGTCCATTTATAATTTTGCACCATGGAAACCGTATTTATTTATTGCTCTCGTTGTTTCGGGAGTGTGCGTTGTTGGATCGTTTGCAAGCAGGGCTTTCCGCGAGATAATTCACGCACTGGGAGTCGCACTAAAAGCCATCGTCCGTCTTCTACGCAAGATAATCAATCCGGTGGTAAGAGTAGTGAAATGGACGAAAAACTGTTCGTGGAAAAATCATTTCGGTAAATGTCTCTCTCGAAGACTGCCTCGCTCTGGAATCGATTGGCACATTGGCGTTTTTAATGCTATGGCGGCTGTCAAATCGAAACATGGATGTCGCGATGTAAAAACGTGGTTGGACGATTTGAAATACTGGTTCCAGAGAGCAACTGGGGAAGGTTTCGTTTGCAAGGACTTGAAATGGTATAAGTCTATTACCCTTACGCGATACCTACTGTATTACCCATTGAAATGGATATTTTGGATATCGGTTCACGGAGACTGCAAACCCACCTTTGCAAGTGACATCTGCGCCATAGTGGGACTGCAGTATTTTTTCGACTTCATGCTCAAAACAGGCATTTTACTTATTGTAATCTTGACTAGATGTTGGCCGTTGATAAAAAACGCATTGGGTGTTATTTTCGAAGAACTTGCTTTACTTCTGTGTGAAGTCAGATACATGGTGCACAAAATGGACCCTAAAACTAAAGCACATAAACACAACACCGGACACACTTTCTGTAGCCGACGTCATATATTCAGGAACGCGATGAATCAACCAACAAACCAATCAATAACTCGTCGCAACAACACCATTACGGACGTCAACCCTTTGACTGACCACATTGGTTAACGGGAAGCATATATACGGACAATAAAACCATTTTTTATTCTGAATCAATGTCTTTTTTTTCGTATATGCCGTTACACATTGCATGTCTCAGGCTTAGCTAAACACACGAAATAAAACATACACATATGTGAAAATGCGTGCACAAGCATGAATGAAATTCGGCAGATGCTATTTTATTTCATTAAAAAAACTTTAAAACAAACAAACAATCAAATTCTTTAAACATGACTTGTTCACAACGATTCACTGTTCTCTATTTCATTATTTTCAAACAAAAGTCTTGACGTCATGTATATGTCGTCACACTTTTCGTACCAACTCATATCAAATTAGCGTCATGAAGCAAGAATTACTCGTCTTAACTGTAAAACATTTGACAAGGTACGAATATTTCCCTGCAAAATGGACACTTCAACTCTTTCGTTTTCAGATTGGTGTAACAATGTGTGCAAACAAGATGGCCACACTTTACACCCACTACCGAAACGTTGTTGGAAAAGCAGATCCTACACGTGAATAAATTTGAATTGTCCGATTGAAAATCTTCTTTCTTTCGTTTTGTAACATCTTTATCGACACTGTTAAAAACACTGAACTTTACCGCGTCACTTGTAGAATTGAACCCCATGATGTGATTCGCTAAAAATTGCAATTCTTCATGCGACACTGTGCGGAACTGGTCGGAAGATTCCATCAATAGGGCAATACGATGAACAACACAGTAGAATTTGACCGGTTGCAAATCTGCATAGATTTCTGCAATGACCAATAGTGCATTCAAATTTTCCATATCCTCTCTGGTATTGTTGAATATCCGTTCCATTTTCCTATAGATGGCTTCAGTGATATTATTCTGTAGCCCATTGTTTGTTCTCGCCTTCTCATGAGTGCACAAAGGCCAAATGTTATACGAGTTGTTCACAGGACAACCGGTGGAGAAGGGATTTTCATACAAGAATCCGTCCCTTGCCAAGACGTAATCGCCGTATTTGTTCATGAAGCATTCGATATTCATAACTTTTTCGTCGTGTGCGTCCTCTTCGTTTTTAGTATTTCTACACTGAACTATCGATGGCGATGTCAGCTCTTTCACCATACTGTCCATATATCTAATATCTCTACCAAGAACATGCTTGGAAATCTGTCCTGTGTTAAGTCTAGTGCCAATCCCAAATCCATGGTGATATGTACAGAATAATTTATCACTGAATACTTTGTTTATGTCCATTTTATTTTTTTCGTTAATGGAAAGCAAATTGACTTTTACAGTGTTCAACCTCGTTATTTATAGTGTTTCGGAATGAACATGATGACGTCAAGACAAGACATTTACGACGTCACGATGATTGCTTTTCAGTATTTTGTCGAAGGTAGTAGAGATATAATGACGTCGTAATATTAACTAGTCACCACACATAACTATGACGTCGTTATTTTCAAGCAAAAATCCTGACGACAAACTTTTTGATATGACGTCACACAGACCCTTTATATATGGCGTCTTTGACGTCCACCAATCACTTCCTCCACTATGGCTCATCGACAAATGGTGTTCTCTCGTCCACAGGGAGACATAGTGCTCATGAAAGACAATGCCCTCTACATAGACACACTACGTCAAGGGGCTATGTTCTGCAAAAAATGCGATTACACCGTCCAAACGTTCAGTGAAGTAATCAACACTAGCACATCAAAGTTACTACTAGGTCACTACCTTAATTCGAAGAAATCTGCCAGGTGCTTCAAGAGATCATCGAATCTGCTACTACAGTCTATGGTCGACGGGGTGCGAAGGATGGTCAATGACGTCACAAGAAACAGAGGCAGACACTTCGATATTTTCAATGCAATTTGCAAGAAAGTGTACAAAGACAGCAGTCAAACAATCTTCATCACTTACGACGAAAGGGTCAAGTACGTGATCTTTGTCAGCCTGTATTGCATGTGTCTCAAGGTATTCGAGCCTGACTGGACACCAATGACGCAAGAAGCAGTCTCATACGCGTACTGCACCAGTAATCATGCTGCTTACATATACGAAGTCGACAGACATCTCGAAGGTTTGGTGAAGAAGTCCTCCGTGCTAGCAGAACTTAAGGAACGTGTCAATACCATAATCGAGGTGTGTGAGTGGGCAGACGACGACGATCTGAACATGCCGTCCATCAACACAGTCAACATCACTGAAACCAAAATGGATTCGGACATTGTAAAAGAGAGGTTCACGTGCAAGATCTGTTATTCAGACATTGTTTCAGTATTTGGAGAGTGTGGTCATGCTTTTTGTGACAACTGCCACCAAAGACTGTTCCGTGTAGCAGAGTCCGAAAGACAGATGTTAACGTGCCCGGTCTGTAGGTCGTGGTACACTCCTCATAGAATATACACGTAATTGTTGTTCTTGTTCATGTTCAAGACATATGTATTAATAAAATTTATTAATTAGAAACGCTTTGTCTTACTCTTTTGTTTTATAAACAATACTAATGCAATTTTTAAGGGTCATTTTCAAATTGCAAAATTCGGGGTTTTTAAAAAAATTTGACAAAATCTCCCTTACCCCTTCTAAAAAAATGATTTTTTTTTCCCGTAGTCCTATGTTAAAAAATTACTTAACTCTCCTTGCTATAGAAGGCATGCGATCACACTAGTCAACAAAAAAAACCACATTGAACAAATTTGGCAAATTGTGTGTCATTGGTGTAGCTTTCGTAAAGTAGGAATGTGTCACATGAATTATGTGAGTTTTAACTGTCACAAAATATTTGTGTCCAATGAAATGTGAGTTTTCACTGGCGCAAAACAATTATGTGTCCAATGAACTACCATGTGACAAGTCATGAATCACCCAACTCCCATTTGCATATTGGTGAAAGTGAATTGACATGTGACACACAACACTCTTTGGAGACAAAACGACCAAACATGTAGTTTGTAGTTAATTGTAAATAAAGCTTTATTGCTTTTCAAAACAGCAACTGGAACTTGAATTCACTAAGTAACACAGCATGCCTAGGCACAGTCATCAGACGGTATCTTCTTTTTCTGTCACTACACAGGCATTTGCTGGAATCATATGTAAAAGGAGGAATGTGTTCCAACCCCAAGATGTGATGTGAAAAGCACACTGAGTCACTATAGGACATTGTGTCGAACTCATGATAAGACTCTCTCAGCACAGAAACACGGTGAACCACAAATTGGTACGTGAGCTCTTCTGTGTACAACGCTTCCCCAATGACTAATACTGCCAAGACCTTGTCGTCTTCTTCTTTCGTGTATTTGAACGTCTGCTGGAGTTTCTTGTACAGGACACGACTAAGAGAAGGCAACGGCCAAGTATTTGTTGTCTTGTTCATTTCACAAGAAAAAGAGAAAGGATTTTCGAACAGCCGTCCGTTTTTCGCTAGGACAAAATCCCCATACTCGTTCATAAAGCATTCCAGTTTTATACCTTGAAATGCTAATGTGACCATCATGTCATCCTCTCTTTCATTGTCTATACGCTCAACCATCGATGGTGACGTCATCTCGTTGATCATGTTGTCTAAGTAAGGGATTTGTCCTCCTTCAACATGTTTCGAAATGAGACCAGTATTGTTGGTACCTTCCAATCCTACTGCATGATGGTAAGTGCAAAAAAATGTATTGTGGTATTCTTCCATTCGATCCATTTTCTTGAGCTAAGACATGAACATTGACCTAAGAGTGTCAAATCTTCACATTTATACTGTTGGTAGAAGAAAACTATGACGTCACGTAACTTGGCTAGCCAAGTTACGTGACGTCAAGCACCATTGAATGTTAAACTCGTACTGTACAAAAATCATGACGTTGAATCTTGTACAAAAATGACGTACTTCTCTTGTCGTGGATGAATCGTGACGTCACTATTTACCTTTGGTCACGTCAGGGGTCTATAAATGGAGGCAGATTGAAGGTGGCTGGTCATTCTGACAAACATGGCCAACAGAAGTGAATTAGAAAAAGTGTTCTGCTCATTCCACAGTGATGACTTTAATGATGAAATGTGGAAGCTTCCATCGCAGCAGACCAGACATTTGGTGGGAAAAGACATCCATTTTCTCGATGTAATGCAAAGAGATCTACCAAAAGGCACAATGTTGACTGATTGGCAAGAAGCTACATCTCTTGGTGAGGTTGTCGTTACTCCTGCATTCTCTGGTATTGTCATTGATTGTCTGATGAATGCAGATGGAGACTTTGTCGTGTCCTGTGATGGCAAATACTGCAGAAATCCATTTTCCTTGAAATGTCCAAAAAACGAGACGTCCGAGACTTGGCACTGGCCTCATTTAACTAAGTACATCTACTCTGCAATGAAACAGCGCTTCTTAACACGTGCTCCTGCTGATAAAACGCTGGCTGCCATTGTCCTGACTGGGGAAGTTGTATTCGACCATGGGTCGCATTACAGTTTCGTTGTCCATAGATTGTCAGAATGCTACACTGACACTTTCTACATGCTGTCGTATTTCGAATCCGTGTACTACTGCACTAACATCATGGGGCTGGATCACATACAAGCCCTGTCATTTGACATATGTCAAAAACTCGACCAACCTTTCTACTCTTCCAAGGTCAAAGGACAGAGATTCATGATAGCACCTAAGAACGAACTTTTTCTGCGAGATGCTTATTTCAAAGAACTTACCCAGTCTGCTTTCAAGAAGACTAATGAGACGATTGCACGAATCAGTGGTATTGCTTGGCAGAACATCAAAGATGAAATTGTGGATGCCATTGCAAGTTTCATGGTCAAATGTGGTGCTCCAGAAAACGTGGATGAGTTTACTACCATTCTGTCTCAGCTGGTCTTGGCAGACGTCCATTCGTCCTACCTCAATGAGGAAGACAAATCATTCTGTTCCGACTCCCATGCAGTAGTAGAAGACGAAATGGTAGAGATCATAAGGTGCCATCCATCGGTTACTCGTGCAGTGGACTCCATCTTCTTCCCCAACAGACTGGGTGATGCGTCATGTGACACAGACTCTGGATTTGAAGATGGGAAAAGTGAAACGTGCTCTGGTGACTGCAGAGAATGCATAAGAATGCAGGAAGTGGACTAAGCTGTAATGAACTGAACACATTGTTGACATTTGTTTTGCTGTTTTAGCTGTTGCTGTTGATATGCTTGTTGATGTTTTTGTTAACAAATAAATTTGGTCCTTTAAAACCTTTTGGTTTAGTGCCTTGCTGATGTTTGTGTTTGAATGACATACGAGTGGAATCTCATGCATGTTGTGTTTTAAATAATTGTCCCTTGAATGTTACATCCTATTACCCTAAAGTATGAATGTGTCCAATACCCAACTCCTCACGTGATCAGAGTATTCAATAAAAACCCAAATAAACCATTCGCCAATTGATACTCCCACAAAATGTTTCACAAGCCTCATTTGCATGCATAAGAGAATGTGTGTCAAGTGAAGTGATGTGTTGTCACAAAACAATTCTGTGTCCAATGAATTGTGGGAGATTTATAAGGGTCAATTTAAACATGCAAAAATGTGGGGTTTTTAAAAAATCTACACACCCACCCACTAGCGACTTAAAAACATTTTGAAAAAAAAGTGTACACACACGTGTTAAAGAAAACTGTCAAATCCTAATTTGCATATATGTCATGTGACCATACGCCAATTGATAATCCCACGAAAATGTTTCAGAAGCCTCATTTGCATGCACAAGAGAATGCGTGTCAAGTGAAGTGATGTGTTGTCACAAAACAATTCTGTGTCCAATGAATTGTGGGAGATTTATAAGGGTCAATTTAAACATGCAAAAATGTGGGGTTTTTAAAAAATCTACACACCCACCCACTAGCGACTTAAAAAAATTTTGAAAAAAAAGTGTACACACACGTGTTTAAGAAAACTGTCAAATTCTAATTTGCATATATGTCATGTGACCATACGCCAATTGATAATCCCACGAAAATGTTTCAGAAGCCTCATTTGCATGCACAAGAGAATGCGTGTCAAGTGAAGTGATGTGTTGTCACAAAACAATTCTGTGTCCAATGAATTGTGGGAGATTTATAAGGGTCAATTTAAACATGCAAAAATGTGGGGTTTTTAAAAAATCTACACACCCACCCACTAGCGACTTAAAAAAATTTTGAAAAAAAAGTGTACACACACGTGTTAAAGAAAACTGTCAAATTCTAATTTGCATATATGTCATGTGACCATACGCCAATTGATAATCCCACGAAAATGTTTCAGAAGCCTCATTTGCATGCACAAGAGAATGCGTGTCAAGTGAAGTGATGTGTTGTCACAAAACAATTCTGTGTCCAATGAATTGTGGGAGATTTATAAGGGTCAATTTAAACATGCAAAAATGTGGGGTTTTTAAAAAATCTACACACCCACCCACTAGTGACTTAAAAAAATTTTGAAAAAAAAGTGTACACACACGTGTTAAAGAAAACTGTCAAATTCTAATTTGCATATATGTCATGTGACCATACGCCAATTTATAATCCCACGAAAATGTTTCAGAAGCCTCATTTGCATGCACAAGAGAATGCGTGTCAAGTGAAGTGATGTGTTGTCACAAAACAATTCTGTGTCCAATGAATTGTGGGAGATTTATAAGGGTCAATTTAAACATGCAAAAATGTGGGGTTTTTAAAAAATCTACACACCCACCCACTAGCGACTTAAAAAAATTTTGAAAAAAAAGTGTACACACACGTGTTTAAGAAAACTGTCAAATTCTAATTTGCATATATGTCATGTGATCAAAAATCCTGAGTACACCAAGATAGAATCAATTTGACAAATTGTGCATTAGTGATGTGTCACATGAATCGTTGGAGTTTTTTACTTCACAAAACAAAAATGAATTATGGGAGTTTTCACTGTCACAAAAGAAGTATGTATCCAGTGAACTACCATGAGTCACCCAACCCCCATTTGCATACTGGTGAAGGTGAATTGACATGTGATTTTCACTCTTTGAATTCAACTCTTTCCAAAAATGAACAAATATGTAGAGGTTTTAGTTAATTGTAAATAACGCTTTATTGCTAAAAAAAAAAACCAACGACAGCATATTTTTTTTTTCAAGACAACATACCTAGGCACTGTCATCAAACTACATAGGCACATTATAAGTAAAAGGAGGAACGTGTTCCAACCCCAAGATGTGATGTGAAAAGTCTTCCCCTTCATTGTCCATACACTCAACCATCGATGGTGACGTCATCTCTTTGATCATGTGTTTGTCCTCCTTCAACATGTTTGGAACTTTCCAATCTTGCTGTTCGTACACGAAATCTCTGACGTCACATAACTGGGCCAGCCTGCCTGCATGACGTCAAGCACCATTGAATGACATTGTATTGTACAAAAATCATGACGTTGAATCTTTTACAAAAAATGACGTACTTCTCTTGTCGTGGATGAATCGTGACGTCACTATTTACCTTTGGTCACGTCAGGGGTCTATAAATGGAGACAGATTGAAGGTGGCTGGTCATTCTGACAAACATGGCCAACAGAAGTGAATTAGAAAAAGTGTTCTGCTCATTCCACAGTGATGACTTTAATGATGAAATGTGGAAGCTTCCATCGCAGCAGACCAGACATTTGGTGGGAAAAGACATCCATTTTCTCGATGTAATGCAAAGAGATCTACCAAAAGGCACAATGTTGACTGATTGGCAAGAAGCTACATCTCTTGGTGAGGTTGTCGTTACTCCTGCATTCTCTGGTATTGTCATTGATTGTCTGATGAATGCAGATGGAGATTTTGTCGTGTCCTGTGATGGCAAATACTGCAGAAATCCATTTTCCTTGAAATGTCCAAAAAACGAGACGTCCGAGACTTGGCACTGGCCTCATTTAACTAAGTACATCTACTCTGCAATGAAACAGCGCTTCTTAACACGTGCTCCTGCTGATAAAACGCTGGCTGCCATTGTCCTGACTGGAGAAGTTGTATTCGACCATGGGTCGCATTACAGTTTCGTTGTCCATAGATTGTCAGAATGCTACACTGACACTTTCTACATGCTGTCGTATTTCGAATCCGTGTACTACTGCACTAACATCATGGGGCTGGATCACATACAAGCCCTGTCATTTGACATATGTCAAAAACTCGACCAACCTTTCTACTCTTCCAAGGTCAAAGGACAGAGATTCATGATAGCACCTAAGAACGAACTTTTTCTGCGAGATGCTTATTTCAAAGAACTTACCCAGTCTGCTTTCAAGAAGACTAATGAGACGATTGCACGAATCAGTGGTATTGCTTGGCAGAACATCAAAGATGAAATTGTGGATGCCATTGCAAGTTTCATGGTCAAATGTGGTGCTCCAGAAAACGTGGATGAGTTTACTACCATTCTGTCTCAGCTGGTCTTGGCAGACGTCCATTCGTCCTACCTCAATGAGGAAGACAAATCATTCTGTTCCGACTCCCATGCAGTAGTAGAAGACGAAATGGTGGAGATCATAAGGCGCCATCCATCGGTTACTCGTGCAGTGGACTCCATCTTCTTCCCCAACAGACTGGGTTATGCGTCACGTGACACAGACTTTAGATTTGAAGATGGGAAAAGTGAATCGTGCTCTGGTGACTGCAGAGAATACATAAGAATGCAGGAAGTGGACTAAGCTGTAATGAACTGAACACATTGTTGACATTTGTTTTGCTGTTTTAGCTGTTGTTGTTGATATGCTTGTTGATGTTTTTGTTAACAAATAAATTTGGTCCTCAAAAAAATTATTGTTTTGTGCCTTGCTGATGTATGTACGAGTGGAATCTCATGCATGTTGTGTCGTCAGGCTTTTTTGTATGGGTCGTCAGAATGTTTCTGTGTACTGCTCCTTATGCATTCCTATATCAATGCATGTCAGACTTTTGTGTGTGTGACGTCAGAGTTTTCTGTGTAGCATTTGAGTGACGTTGAGTTCCAAGTACATAAAAGCATTGTATTGCACTACATTGCACCGTCTGCACCATGATGCGAACACGCTCAAAGACAATCAACGCCAGGAAGCTGAGCATTGCAAACTGTCGACGCACGTATCCACGATGTGTCATGACAACTACGAAGACTAACACCATAGTCAAAACGCTGTACACGAGACGTATCATTCCTGGCATCGACACGAAGACGTGGACGATCGACAGCCCATCTGGACCCGTGAACAGCGAGATGGAGTACGTCCGTGACCGTATCAAGAAAGGTGTACCGTCATCTGTATTGAAAGACGGTGTCCTCGCCTTCATGTTAAACCACTGGCTGAGGAAAATACCAATTTGCTTCCGATACGGCATACAGCGTCCAAAGTCAGTGGACAGATTTCACACTTTCGTCGAGAAAGTTCTGAACGTACCGTTCCTGTGGTTTGTTGCTGCAGAAATCGTGATGGACAAACCCATGGGTAAAGGAGTGTATCGACGAAGGCAGACGAGAATCTACGTCAAAAACGCAAAGCGCCTGTACGCCAGTCAGCTCCAAACCCGTTCCGATGCTAGGATACCACTACGTACGCTCCTTGGATCAAGAAACGCTACCCTTGTACATTCCGATTTAACTGATGCAGAGAATGCAGCCATACTCGATGTTTACGTAAACGTGTTCCGAGAAGAACACTTTCGTCTGCTTGGCGTCACCACACCGCCCGTAACAACAACAGGCAGCGATTGTGAGGTAACTGTGAGAGAGTTCTTCGTACCGTTGGCAGAGGACGAAAAAGATGTTGACAACACACTGATGGAGAAGATTTCAAGTCACCTTGTGTGTAACCCGTTGAGTGGAGACAATATATCGTACTTGTTATTTGATGCCACACGTTGATATTGTACACAGACATGCATTCACTCACTCCTACATACATGATTTAATGCCTACAGAGATACACACAACACATGCCTACTTGACAATGTATATATTATTGAAAAATGTATTTATTGTTACTTAAAAAAAGAAAAAGAAAAAAAAAGACTAGTTCCAAGTATGTAAAAATATTGAATTGCATTGCACTCGTCAATCAATTCCAGGAAGCTGTTGAAGTTTAATGCATGTCAGACTTTTTTGTGTGTGACGTCAGAGTTTTCTGTTTAGCATTGAGTGACGTTGAGTTCCAAGTACATAAAAACATTGTATTGCACTACATTGCACCGTCTGCACCATGATGCGAACACGCTCGAAGACAATCAACGCCAGGAAGCTGAGCATTGCAAACTGTCGACGCACGTATCCACGATGTGTCATGACAACTACGAAGACTAACACCATAGTCAAAACGCTGTACACGAGACGTATCATTCCTGGCATCGACACGAAGACGTGGACGATCGACAGCCCTTGCGAACCCGTGAACAGTGACATGGAATACGTCCGTGACCGTATCAAGAACAGTGTTCAGTTATATGTATTGAAAGACGGTGTTTTAGCCTTCAGGTTAAACTACTGGCTGAGGAAAATACCCATCTGCTTCCGATATGACATGCAACGTCCAAAGTCAGTGGACACATTTCACACTTTCGTCGACAAGTTTCTGAACGTACCATACCTGTGGTTTGTTGCTGCTGAAATCGTGATGGACAAACCCGATGGTGAAGGCATGTGTCAACAAAGGCAGACGAGAATCTACGTCAAAAACGCAAAGCGATTTATTGTGAAACTGCTCCAAACACGTTCCGATGCTTTGATACCACTACGTACGCTCCTCGGATCAAGAGAAGGTACGCTTGTACATTCAGATTTAAGCAATGCAGAGAATGCAGCCATACTCGATGTTTACGTAAACGTGTTCCGAGAAGAATACTTTCGTCTGCTTGGCGTCACCACACCACCCGTAACAACAACTGCCAGCGAATGTGAGGTAACTGTGCGCGAGTTCTTCGTACCTTTGTCAGAGGAAGAAAAATTTGTCGACTACACACTGATGGAGAAGATTTCAAATGACCTTGCGTGTACCCCGTTGAACGGAGAAGATGTTTCGTACTTGTTATTTGATGCTGCATGTTGATGTTGTACACAGATGTGCATTCACTCACTCGTACACGCATGCATACATGTTTACAGACAAGTGTCAACATGACTATATTGTTGAAAATGCCTTTATTTATTTTACTTTTAAAAAAAAAAGACAAAAACAAGACAAAAAAAATAACCTGATAATTTAGAAATCAGAATACGACAATGGTGTAAAGTCAATGCGATGAACATTATCCTGTTGGTGTTCCCAATGTAATTTGTTCATGGCAGCATTTAGTTTCAAACCATTGTAGTTCAGTTTGATACCGGTTTCTTTCACTACAAGTTGATACGGTATCATGTAGTCTTTATGAAAATCAATAAAATCAAACGAAAATGTCTCCAAGTAATCTTGTAGTGTGACTATGCTTTCTTTTGTTGGGTCCATGCAGTGAACATTGACAGTGTGAGTGCGACACAGTATGCATGGGTGACAACCAAACTGTTGAGTTTGCAAGGCCATGTCATTTTCACTTTCGTTTCCAACGATCAGTTTCTTGAGGGCGTCTGCATTCAAACACTCGGCCAAAACGGGACTCTCCTTGCAGTCACATTCATGTCTGATGTAACGACTCAGACACATTTCCCCATTGGAACACGGTCGTAGCACAAAGGTACCGAACTGCCTTGGCTCGAACCCATTGTGATTGACTACTTCCAATGTCCAAACGTCTGGTTGCAAAACCTCATTGGGTATGGTGCTTATCTTCTCTAACAGAGCCTCACAGCTCAAAAGTTTAGCTGTCAGTTTGCGTTGAACAGTCCTACACTGGGACTGGTCGTCTGCCTCCTGTTTAACATTCAAAACGAATTGTTCAAACATGTTAGCATCACACATAGATATGTCGATGGAAGCCTTTCGATTACTGGCTACTCTCTTCCTGAAACGGGTACCCGAACTTTTGCTCGAAGCACAACATGTGTCCTGTACTTCCACGACACTGTGGTCTGTTCTGCGCAATATGCGTTTTCTACAAATAGCATTTTGAAAGACCATGTCTTCGTCTGATGACAGGTAATCACTTTCACTGTCACTGTTTGCATTGCTATTTGCTTTCAGGAGTAAGGGTGGTTGTTCACTTTGGGGGGATTGCTTCGCTTTGTTTTCACAACACATTTGAAACAGTTCAGGTATTGTGCTTTGTCTGAAAGACATTTTTGAAGTGATACTGTGTTACTGTTGAGACTGACTTTTTATAGCATTCGTGACGTGAGTCCATGCCTGTTTCAAAATTGTTCCCACGTACGTGACTACTGCTAAGATGTCGTCATGCGTTCCAGGCACTAACAGAAGTATACAGATAACAAGAGCAATCATTAGAATTGAGATAACAGTACACGACACACAAGCCATTTTTTTTTGCATACATAAATGTTTTTGTTCTTATGTCTCTCACAAATACAAATGTTTTACACTTTTAACAGATGGCAACAACATTTAAAAGGTAGTCCTTTTGCTCATATCATGGCAAAGTACGTACTACTACACAGTATGTGACACTTCCTACAAATCATTGGAAAGAAAGGACGCCCTCTGTGGCAATATTTCTTCCCCTGCCGTTTTCATCGAAAACCTAGCAAGGGAGAACTGCTTTCTATGTTGTAGTGTAAGGACAAATATACATCCCAGTACATAGTACAAAATGGCAGATAAAGATAACCAACCCATTGCACATGTGGCATGTGAAAAGACCCTTGAAATTATAATACTAGTATATCACATATGTCGTTAATGTTATGGCAATTAATGGTGATGTTTTTGAATAATTTGTCGAATTTATTCAATCCTACGTCGAGGTCGTTTTAGGGAAAAAATGACTATGTCCCCCAAACCGGATTCGAACCGGTGACCTATGGATATCGGTTATGTCTACAGTCCACCGCTCTGACAACTGAGCTACTGGGGGAAGTCTTCACACACAGACACACGGTGTGGCAATATACAAAAAGGAGTGTGTGTGTGTGTGTAAAATGCGTGTGACACAATTCTCGATTTGTGTGGACACGAAGACCACTGACATTTTTTTATTAATAATTTCACAAGACGAATGATATTAAATATACAAACACTGTATCTTATTATTGTCCTATATGTGAACGTTCTCTTCCCATGCTCCAAAAGGTTCAACTCTGTGTACACCCCACTTTGACATTCTTTGTGTTTGATCTCCATACTTTTTCACTGGAGTGATGGTCATTTCTTTTAAATCAATGACAAGGTTATATTCTCTGAAGAAGACCGCGGTGCTTACAAGTACTTCGTCTCCACAGTAGAGTATAACTTTCGTCCCTCTTGCACACACTTTTCCTGTCAGTGGCACAGTTTTGTTTTTTTTACGACACGAAGTGACGTGTGTGTTACCTTTACACCTAAACACACATGGACTCTTTATCCTGTCGAAAAAGGACATTGTCACACGCACATCTTTACTTTTCATAACCACGTTGTGCCAAGCCATACTTTCGCCTGTCTGAAGGCGATATATTGGTATTTGCACTTGCATTAGACATGTGTTGCTGCACGTATCTACCTCGCCTTTGGTGAAGTACATTTTCCCCAGGAAAATTACACCAAAAGAAAACAAGTAAAACATAGAGGGAAAATAATCACCTTCTTCAATCGGTGGATAATCGAAAGCGTGGAGTGTGGCAAACGTTAAAGGCATGCCGTCCGCCTTAGTGATCACATGATCGACATTCTTGTACGACGAGTTAATGTTAGCTGTTTGCACGTAAGTTTTACGTGCAAGAGCATCTGAAGCATAAACAATGTTAAGATCATAGCGATCGTGACCTGGCATGAAACATACCGTCGATGACGGTTTGATGACATGCGATGGAATATCTGACATTAAGTATGCTTTTGAACGCACGCCCGAAGTGTCGTAGTGTTTGATTTTCCACTCTCCATCTTTGTGAACAATGTAGAGCATCTCTACCTCTTCTACCTGGACAAAGATGAAAACAAATTCTTCATAGATGTGTACATTCAAAGGCATGTCGCTATACATAATATAGTAGTGACGAGGTATTTCGAGCAGCGATTCCCACATCCATGAATCCCATCTTAGCAAAGAGTCCAAATTACCACTCCACAAATATAATGAATTTGGGTTTGACGGTGATCTATAGACATAGAAAATGCGTTTTCCACTGTCGTTGAATTTTAGGTTGTAGTGTCTATACATGACGAGTTTTTTAGACCTGTCATGTTGAACAGATTGCGGTAATCTTATGTAATTGAGTATGTCAGCGTAGTAGTCAAACACAAGGATCGACGGTGAATTACATTGTTCTTGTATTCCAACGAAATAGAATGCTCGGTCTATTGGTCTACAGTGTGTCTTTTTTACTGCTTTTTTAGTTTCTTGCACAAAGTCCCTCAAAACCGTTTCTATGAGTTGATCTCGCAAGTTTGATTTCTCCATGTTGCGTATATTGTCTAAAAACAACTGCACGGACGGAGACAGGTTTTGACACAATGTCAAACCACCTTTTATGAGTAAGGGTCTCATCATGTCACAGACTGTGTCAAAAATCATCGTATTGACATATTCGTCAAATGTGTTCAAGTGCAAGAACAATTTGCTTATGGTAATAATTTCATCCGCCATAGTGCTTCCATTCCTTTGCCACCATATCTGAACTAAATTGAACACGTCTATGTCACAACCTCTGAAACATTTCTTTGTATGCACGAATCTGGATAATACGCTCAGGTCCCAGAGCTGAAATAAAACGAAATCATCTTCAGTGAAGTCCTTTTTCATGTAGATTTTTATCAAACCAGCAACAGTGTCTGCCAAATCACTGTGCGTTTCTGATAGACCTCGCGTGCATATAACGGCGAAGTAGTCGGTCATTGTTTGGAGGTCAGTGCGAGATCTAGAGGTGAAACAGTAGCGATCTCTCTTCCTGAAGTGTTCTTCAATATCTCTTTGGAGGTGAGCAATCCAGTTTTTCATACATAGAAAATCTGCAGCCAATGTGATGTCTGCCAGATTGTCTTTTTCGATAATAAACTTACGTCTTTTCTTTCCACTCTGGTAATAGGTGTAGGAACTGAACGTTTTCGTCTGAACGTACAACAAGAACAAATGCATGTACTGAATATCAAAGTGTAACTTTTTGACGTGGTTATCCAAATATACAGTGTCTTGTAGTAACGAGTAAAACCGTATCAAACAATCCAACCACGGTACTTCTTCTTTCATCGTCACAGGTGTGACGTAATATTTGTTGCCTTGTAGGCGAAGGCATATCGTCCTGTCTTCATCTGATGACAGGTAATCACTGTCTGCATTGCTGTTTGCTTTCAGGAGCAAGGGTGGTTGCTTCCCTTTGTTTTCACAATACATTTGAAACAGTTCAGGTGTTGTGCTTTGTCTGAGAGACATTTTTGAAATGATACTGTGTTAGTGTTGAGACTGACTTTTTATATCATTCGTGACGTGAGTCCATGCCTGTTTCGAAATTGTTCCCACATACGTTCCAGGCACTAACAGAAGTATACAGATAACAATACACGACAATGTACGTAGTACAAAATGGCAGATAAAAGATAAACAACCCATTGCACATGTGGCATATAAATTTTGTCACAAAACTACTACATGTATAATCATAGGTTATCGTAGCATATCGGATATTGAACTCTAGGTGGCGTTTTTTTTTTTAAACTTTAAAAAGTCTTTTGAATTTTATTTTAACACAGTATATTAGAAGGAAGCCCTGGTTAACATCACATTCACGTGTCCTTAATCCTATCTTATAGCAATTGTTTTGCGACATTTAAATCTCCCATAATTCATTGAACATGTTCCCTTTTTACGACAGTTTTGTGAACTAAAGAAGTCCAATGATATGTTCTTTGAATAGCAAAGTCTAAATGGTGATGTTTTTTGAATAAAATGACATATAATTTGTCGAATTTATTCAATCTTAAGTTGGTTTATTTGTTGGTGTTCTTTACTTGTGTGAACACGTGACTTGTATGCAAATGCAGAGTTGGGAATGTTTTTAACATGGCACTGCATTTTTTTTTTCATTTTTTTTTTCACTGGACACAGAAAGTTTTTTGGAAATCTTTAAAAACCCCCGATTTTGACATCTTGAAAAAGACCCTTGAAATTAACATAGCAGTACCCTGTTACGTTAGTATAATATCACATATGTCGTTAATCTTATGTTATGGCAATTAATGGTAATGGTTTTGAATAAATTGACATTTAATTTGTCGAATTTATTCAATCTTAAGTTGGTTTATTTGTTGGTGTTCTTTACTTGTGTGAACACGTGACTTGTATGCAAATGCAGAGTTGGGAATGTTTTTAACATGGCACTGCATTTTTTTTTTCATTTTTTTTTTCACTGGACACAGAAAGTTTTTTGGAAATCTTTAAAAAACCCCGATTTTGACATCTTGAAAAAGACCCTTGAAATTAACATAGCAGTACCCTGTTACGTTAGTATAATATCACATATGTCGTTAATCTTATGTTATGGCAATTAATGGTAATGGTTTTGAATAAATTGACATTTAATTTGTCGAATTTATTCAATCTTAAGTTGGTTTATTTGTTGGTGTTCTTTACTTGTGTGAACACGTGACTTGTATGCAAATGCAGAGTTGGGAATGTTTTTAACATGGCACTGCATTTTTTTTTTCATTTTTTTTTTCACTGGACACAGAAAGTTTTTTGGAAATCTTTAAAAACCCCCGATTTTGACATCTTGAAAAAGACCCTTGAAATTAACATAGCAGTACCCTGTTACGTTAGTATAATATCACATATGTCGTTAATCTTATGTTATGGCAATTAATGGTAATGGTTTTGAATAAATTGACATTTAATTTGTCGAATTTATTCAATCTTAAGTTGGTTTATTTGTTGGTGTTCTTTACTAGTGTGAACACGTGACTTGTATGCAAATGCCGAGTTGGGAATGTTTTTAACATGGCACTGCATTTTTTTTTTCATTTTTTTTTTCACTGGACACAGAAAGTTTTTTGGAAATCTTTAAAAAAACCCGATTTTGACATCTTGAAAAAGACCCTTTAAAATACGCCACCCAGGGACCCACTACATCACTGTGGCATACTATGTATACATATTTATCTTACGGTTGGTGTTTTGAGACGAAACAAAAATTAAAAGTAGAGAGTTTCTTTGTTTCTTTGTTTTATTAACAATAAAGCTTTAATTACAACTAAAACAAATACATATTTCATACTATCTCTAGAAAGTTTGCGAAAGTGCTGTGTAGACTGGGTCATCCAGGTAAAGTGAACATGATTGCTGTGTGTCACATTTCAACTCTGTCAATTCCTTGTGAAGTGCTTCGCTTTTGTCTTTGTGGGACTGTAATTCATCCATAAGAGACTTGATTTTGTCTCTGAGAAGATTTGCCATTTGGCTACTACGACAATGTGTCATGTGGAAATCGTGAACAATGCTGACGAGAGGATAACCTTGTGAAGTTTTGGCTATTGCCATGATCTCGGAAAGACTTTCTTTGTTGGCTGCAGTGAGTGGTTTAGACATTTTCTGAATAAGGCAGTTTTTCAGAAAGGCTAATTCTTGGTCACTGGCCACCATTCTGTCTTGTGAAGCGTGTGGTGAGGTCATATCAGGTGATTTTTTTCTCTTTCTCTTACATGCAGAGGACACAGTGTCAATATTGAACAAGTCGTTGGCACACCAGGCACCAGGCAGACACTTTGCCAAGGCAGTTATCATGTAGGCGATTACGGAGTTTCCATATGTATCATACTGGTCAGCCTTTGTTTTTTTCTGGTCTGCGTGTGACTTTGTAAGGAACCTTGTTTTGAATGTAGCTACCGTGTTGTTATCTATGTCTGATGGAGAACAGAACACTGTAGGTGCTGCAAAACGCCTCTTCCATTTGTTGTTGATAAATCGGACAGAAAAATGATTCGGCGCTACTTTGTTCTGGTAAGACAGCTGCAGGATGTTGCATTTTGGTAAGCATGTGTTGGCCATCTCGAAAGCAAACTTTTCTCTCTCGAGGAGTTTGTATATCTTGAACCAGTAGACCAGTCCAGTGTACCTTCTACCATTATGATTCAATAGGTACATCTTGCTGTTGTCTGTAAATTCTTTTGAACAGTCTGGGTCAAACAAAATCACAATGCCAAGTCGAGCAGCAACGAAACGACATTGGTAATGGGTCATGGGGAAGAGATCTAAAACTGGTGGATCTCCACGTGTCTTGTTTACGAAGTCGCCCACCTTTGACATTTTTTTAGACGACATTGAAACATGTTTTGGATTCACCGAGTGATGCAATTTATTGTGCATTGACCTACGTTGTTTTGGCGTCATGAGCTTGATGTTTGAGTTGTGAACTTGTGCCTCGATTAGTTTCCAAGCCTCGGATGATAAACACACTGTGTATGTTTCCGAACCTTGTAGTTTGGCAAGACAAGGAATGTTGTAAAGTCTCCTGCCTTGAATAGCCGATGATGACATGAATGCTTTAATTGATTTCTCCAGAGGCATTATTTTGTCAGAATCAGCTTTGGTGAACATGTTCACCACATGATCGAAAGCCCCTGTGATGTTAAGTTCGGGGTTTGGACTAGCCGATGCCATTTCCATCGTTTTGACTGACTTGAAATTGCAGAAAAGAACTCATTTATAGTATTTTATTAGTGACGTTTTATTTTTAGGCTCGTTCTTAACAGGCTACGTAAGATTCATTGTGTTAACAGTGGTGTTTATCAATAAACCAGTTTTACGTATTGGGTGAAAAAGGGTAGGAGGGAAGTCGAGTTGCATCCAGTAACTGGTATGGTTTGTTGAAAAGACAATTGCCAAAGGCGTGACTCCTTCAATTTCAATCCCTTTAATCAAACAGCAGCCCAAGACCATTAACAATATCACAATCCCGTACTTTATCATATCGTATTCGATTAGAGAATACAACACCAAGTATGAAAGAAGCTGCTGGTCGTGTTTGATGCTGGTGAAAACTGAGATTGTATTTCAACTGCTTTGCTTTCCTCGAGTACAACGTTTATAGGTTCTCTTGATTGATGTCTTTTCTTTGCAATTGGTTTCAACACTATCTCTTTATCCTTGAACGATTTGGAGTAGTTTCGATATGCAAAAAGCGACACAAGGTTATCAATATGGTCTAATAAACTGTCATTGCTCTCACTTGTTTTGGCGTCCTCGTGTTGGCACTGCTGAAACAGGACGTGTGACATGACAACACAGTTGGCGTCGTTTTCGTGTAAGTGCGCCCTCTCTGAACCCATCATGAAGTGGTCATCCAGCAGACGTGCAATGTGATCGTTTGTTCCACTTTTCAGAGCTCTCAGTACAGAAGGCTGTAGTAATTTGAGTTTCGAGACATCGTCCGAACTGAATTTGACAAGAGAAGATTCTGTAGACACGTCAGAGGTGGGTAAACACAATACTGCCATTACCTTTTTCAAAAGGGACAAAGTTCCATCTTTGTGTGCCACCAAACTGTTTAAGTAGTCCACATACTTTTGTCGTTTCGTCATTGGATTGAGAAACGACAGACAGTTGTCCTTGAGGAATTCATTGACTCTTTTGTAGGTTTTATCGAAACGGATGTACAGTTTGACTAAGTCACAATCTATGTCTATGGCTGCATTCACAGCATTCACCAGATGTTGCACTTCGCAGGTGACGTAATGTAAAGCAAACAAGCCGGTGAAAAAGTTCCCAGAAAGCCATTTGGGTAGTGACGATTTTTTGCGACTAACGGCAAACAAGTTTCGTCTGTTTTCACTGGTGGTAAACATACTTATGCTAACTGTTTGAATGTCTGCACGTAACTGTTGGAGTGAAAACTCGATGATTTCCTTCCATCTTTTCATCTGATTGACGTCCACTGTGGGGATGTTTTGGTTGAAATAGATACACATTTTCCTAAGAGTCCTCATAAGAATTTCGAAAAACGGGTTGTCACTGACATACTTTTTGCCATCGAATGTCCAAGAAAACACGTAGTTGTCAAACTGTTCATACTTGACATAATTTGTCCAATCCCCAGAAGTGGTTTCTGTAAAACATGTGTAAAGGAGCTCTTCGTTGTCTGTGTCACTCAACAAGACACATGTTTCTTCTTTCTTCTCACACAAACTCAATTTGACCAGTGTCTCCCATTCCTGATAGTTGGATTTTGTAGGCAAGGGACCAAACACGACCTGATGTGACTGTCGCAGAAGATCCATGGTTCTTGCACAATTTTTTTTTTTTTTACTTTACCAATTGATTGTTAATGCTAGCAGTTATACGAAAAAATTTAAAAGAGTTCGGTAGGAGTTCGTAACATTTTGTTGAAGTGCTCAGTTGCTTTCTCCATAAACTGTCTTCTATTTGGCAGTGACTGAAGGTGTCACACGAACCATAGAATTGCATGTAGGGTGACAGGTATTCTCTGTCTTTTCCTCTCTTGTTTGTTTTGTAATCCGAAAAAAGGGTCGGTATAGGAAGTGGCAGCTGTTTTGATGCAAGTGCTAGGTATCTTTTGAATTCGTCCTGAGACACGCGAGGAAAGTGTTTTTTCACCTGCCACAAGGAGCCACTGGATTTTACAATAGTCACGTGACAAGGAACTTCGTCATCGTCGTCGAGGTAATAAAGTCGTGTGTATTTGTCACCCTTGTTCCAGGGCACAGCTGTGTAAGCCCTACTGGTTATACTACTTTTCAGTGTCTGGAATAGATGGTTGGTGAAATTGTGATCTCGATCATCATCGTACACGTAATCGTCCAAGAGACTCTTGACAAAAATGTGTCGTCCATCCACAACGTCTATTTTTTCATCCCCCTTTTGAATGGCTGCTATAATGTGCCTTCTAATTAAGCAGGGGAATATATTTTTACTGTGGTCAAGAGAGGAAACGATTTCGACAATGGCTGGCATGAAATCGTTGTATGAATTTTTAAATTCTTCACTGCGATATTTCAGGCGATAAATAACAAGCAGCATTTCATATACAAAAAGGCATTTTCCAACAAGGCTTCCCGAATACGAGCCGTTAGCTTTAACGATATCAAGAAGGGGATCGTAAACTGCCTCAGAATGGGTTATTGTCGGTGACATGTGTGCAATTATTGCCACGGCACACAATAGTTTCGATGCCATGTTCGTGTTGTCTGTTAAAATGTACACCTCTCTGCTCAACACCAAACACAGGTCAAGAAAATCTGTCAGTGAATCTACAGGAAACTGCCAACGAGATTGTGACCGTATATTGGCCAAGTACAGTGTTGTAAACATTGGCAAGACTACTGAACAGGCAGTTACTCTGTATGAGTTTTCAACAACGTTTTCTGTTGTCATGTCCTGAAGTAACTGAAAGGACATACGTGTAACCATTTCTTTCTCCAATAGACGATAACGTTGTAATAGTATACCTGACCCAACGAAATCAAAGGAGATTTCTTGAGAGGGACCACTAAAACGAGAAGGTGTTATTTGTAGGAGGTTTCGAGTGAATAAATCAATGGTAAAAATCTCTTTTTCCTTTCTTTTCACCAGAGTCCAGCGATCAATGATACCACCGGACTTGCACCTTAAAACGTTTCTGGTCCTCGTGTACAAATGCACAAAGAGCAAACTCGTTCCTCTGGCCAAAGAATGTCCCAAATCGAAAGTTGCTTCGTATGAATAGATGAGTTTGTTTTGAGGCGCGTGGCCACTGTCTGTCAGTGGATGTATCACTGGCCATTGGGTTTCTCTGCTGTACACAGACAAGTGAGTCAATGGCTCTACAGACCGTACAACAAAAGTGATGTAGGTGAATGACATGTTTATTTCTGTTTAGAATTAAGCTTCGCCGGCCGTTATTGCAATTGTTTACATTTACGACTTGGTCATTGTGCTAATATACAATTGTCATAGAGGAGTGTGTAAAAATGGATGATTTTCTACAAAGTATGGAAAAAATGAACATTTCATGTGTTCCCATGGAGGAATCCGATGCGTTACCGCTGTGTATTAATCGTGAGGAAAACCATAGAAGAAAAGTACGACGGGAAAGAAAGTTTCCACCAAACATGTTTGTTCGTTTACCCTACAATGTCTCACTGCCCCTGCCTCCCGAGAATGCCTTTTGTTCATTACGTATACCTACAAGCGGTAAAAATAAAGTAAATATACCCTTTCAACCAATGACATCAGTTCCCGTCAAAACTGCAGACACTTATTTCCCTTCAGATGTAAATATTGATGATTTGAAGAAGGAAGTGACAACTAGCTATTCTCAACCAACACATGATCCTTTCCCTGTTGATGAAAGTGTCAAAACACGTGCACCAGCGTCCAATACACCCGAAAAAATGGTTCCAATTGAAATTTTTACCAAACCAATAACTTCAACACCTATTAAAACCATTCACCCCAATCAGAAGCGGGATACCGTCACATGTACACCCTCCCAACCAACACCACTTCTGTGTGATATGGAAACTTTGATGGAGTTGTCAAAGAGAACGGAAACAGTGAAAAACAGTGAAGAAAAATTAATATTTAATCTTGACCTCGATTTATCAAAAGACTGTGAATTCAGTGATGTGTGCTACACACTGACATGTTGTTTGTTACCTTTCAACTGGAAGGTATGTACTTTGTACCGTCAAACAAAGGCCATGTTTACATATCTCGAGAAAGAGGAAATAGATCCATCGTCAAGTTTCCGTAATGTCCTTGCGTCTATTCAGAACGCTCTCAAAACACTGCTGAAAACTTTGAAAATGAAGCACGATAAGGATTCTTTCAATTGGATGGAATCAGAGTTGACTACAGAGATGAAGACAAAATTAACAACAATTGTTAAATTGAGCGGTGTGCATGGATCAAAAGATCCCATTTTGCTTCACGAAAACATATCACGTTACCTTACACATGAAGAACTAAGCCGACTTGTAACAAACGTGTCACATCACAACAAGTCAAGTCGTCAGGTGGATGAAGTCCTTTTTGATTGTCTGTCACAACTGATGTTGTTGTCTCTCACCAAAAGATTGAAAGGCATTGTGAAGGGAATCAGACGGTCATTAACTTTGCTGATCGCGGCCGCATTTGTAGTTGCCACTCAAAAACCCGAACAAATGGAAGACCTTAACACCTATATACAAAGCAAGCACATAGACTTTCACGAACAAGACGTGTCACCATTCGAAAAAGAGGCTATACTGACATATGCATCCAACAGCAAAACGGGCCTGATTTATCTCGTAAAACGTCTTGCAGAGAAACTCGACATTGTGTTGACCCATTACGACGACAGTGCAGTACTCGTTGACAACATTGTTTTGTTTTACAAAAATGTCATATTACCTTTCTTTATATGTCTTGCTTCCATGTTAACTGAATGGAATGATGGGAAAGATTTCAATTTTAGTTATCTGAAAGCTTTGTCTTGCATTGAAACAGATTTGTGTTTTGACCTGAACGTTTTTGTAATAGATACATGTTGTTCAAAACACGTGTCTGTAATACAAGAGTACGGACAATCTAGTGAGTACCTAAACTTACAACAAAAAACGTTCTTGGAAAAACTGTGTGAATTTCTTAAAAATTATCCATCATGGTGGACATTTGAAAAACCTGTGTCATTTGACGAAGTCACTTGTTCGTTGGAAGAATTTCAGAAAGACCACGTGAAGAAAAAAGATGTCTGTCGAGATTTGTTTGTGAAAATCGTGCAAGCATTTCCTTTGTTCACGTTTGCTTACTGCATACCTATCAACGATGGAGGACGAACATCTTTGTTTCTAAATGCTGGTAGAGCATTTTGTAAAGAAGTGTTTTTGACTTGGCCCTTTGATTACAGTTCGCTTGAATTCCCAACAAAGTATACCTGTGTTGGTAACATGGAGGCCTACCTCGAACTACAGTATCACACACTGTCTCCTGCATG
This sequence comes from Glandiceps talaboti, assembly GCF_964340395.1. Taxonomy (NCBI): domain Eukaryota; kingdom Metazoa; phylum Hemichordata; class Enteropneusta; family Spengelidae; genus Glandiceps; species Glandiceps talaboti. The sequence continues at coordinate 19,958,987 of NC_135553.1, forward strand.
GCATGCCTATCAACAGTTACTATATCATGTTTTAAATGTTGCCAAATTCGATGTAAACCTTTACACATGGTTGTTGGTTTCCGAACAGGGTTTGTCACCGTCTTCCTTAACCCAAGATGTGGTTAAAAAACTGACCAAAATCCCTGTCCCTATTGTAGTGACAGAGTTCACGCGAGACAAAGTTCTGAATGATGTGGTATCTCAGGTCATGTCAGGCGAGACACATGCGATGACCCATAATGATGGACAATGTGAATTTGTTGGTATGGAAACAAAAGAAAATGACATTTTGAAAGTTGATAGGAGTGATGCCTTCAAATCATTTGAGTACTGTGTCCGAGCATTGGTTCGTGTTCAAGGGTCACCTATTTTAGGTACGATGTCATTGGACATGTACGACAAGGAATCTTTCACCAAAATGCCAACTTGGTTTACGAAACTGGTTTCTCTTCGTCCTGTTCGTGACAAACCGGTAAAACAATCTTTGACATCGTCGGCAAAATACTGTTATGCTAATGTCAAAGTCGGTTCAGATGTATTATGTCTGTCGAATGACATTGATTTGAGAAAACAAATGCCCCTATGTCTTAGCAAAGAAAAAATGAAAGTGTATGTGCCCTCTCAAATCATTCATGACTACATTGAAATGGTGGGTGATAAGAATCAGTCTTTGAACACAGCTTATTTGCAAATGTTTCATTTTATTAACCGGAACGACAACAGTGATTTGGCAAAGACACTACAAGATATTTGGGAATCGTTGAAAGTGAATTATTTGCCTACTGCTCTGGCATAGGTATACTAATGTGGTATACCAAACGAAAAAACCAAAGGATTGATGATGGTGGTAGTCCATGATGACCTGACTTTTCTGGCATTAGGATTGGTTGTTTTGTTTGTTCTTTGTTTGCAATTCTTTTTTCTCGTGTGTATTTTCCTGAAAATACCAAGATGTCTACCATCAACAACACATGTGAGGAACAACAACAGTTGGCCAGAGCCACCAGATTTTACCTAAATAAACAGCAAAGATATTTTGCCTTGCTTTGCATTTCTAAGCATGTGTTTGTTTGTTTGTTTGTTTGTTTGTTTGTTTACTTTTTAGTGTGTGTGTGTGTGAGTGAGTGTTCAACAAACACCATCGATATATGCTATACGATCTGATCGACACAGAGTGAATTTGAAGTTTTTGGTTGTAAAATTCAAAACAATCTCATATCTCATGAACAATCTTCTAGCCCAGTGGAAATTTCTGTCACAATCAAACAATACAATCTTGTCTGCTCCTTCGTTTCTTCCTTTCAAGGGCAATGTAGGAGTAGTGGTTGCAGTCTCTATTTCTCGTTTGTTGAAGAGAATGTCTTTGCTTTGAAATGGGTCTTCATTGTTGTTCAGTATTATTCCTTCCCATTTGTCCAGTGTCATGTCATACACAGAACATTCAATGATGAACTCCAAGGTGTCCGTCATACTAAAGAGGCCAACACAAACAATACCAAAGGCAGGCACATGAAACAAAGATGGCATGTATCTACCTCGAGTAATTGTGTCGGGATATGCTATGGCCCTGGTCTCAAGGTGGTTCAATACACCCCAATTAGGGGCACTGTACGTGTTTGCAACAATCTCATTGGTGGACATAACTTCACTATTAAACTCGACTTGTATCACGTGCATACTTTCGTCTCTAGCATTAGTGGCTGTAAAAATACAACATGTGTTTGGGCCCATTGTTACAGCACACATAGTTCTGTTACCCAAATCTATGTCTGTAGGGATTTGAAAGAAATCGCACAATTTGATCACGTGATGATTCAACCGTGAAGAAATTATTCGCCAAGAACTGTTTGCATTTGCAAAAGTCAAACACTGATTGTCAGTTATGTCTTTGATAATCAAAATGTCCTTGAAATTGACTATTTCAAAGAAACCAATGTCTTCTTCGAGAGGTAATCTAGCGATGTCACTAACAAGCATACTATTAAAGTGACATGTTAGATTCCATTTCGGTAGGCAACTTTCATCTGTTGAATTACAAGCAAAATTCGTCCCCACAATCATTATTTTCTCTTCTGCTGCAAAGACACAGAACACCCTGTGACGATCAAGAACTGTGATGTCATATTCTCTACCCTTAGAGGTATTGCTCGGAAACGTGTACAGGACGTCTGTGTTTGTAGGTCTCGTCCCTTTTTCATGTAGTACAGAGTATTTGTCGTAAACATATAACCATCCTTTAGAAAACGACAGTTGTCTATATGTATGGTCTTTTGGAGCATTTGTCGTCTTACGCATACTGTCTGTTATAGATTTAGTGATGGCTTTACTCAAATGATCTTCAAGGGCCTCTCCTACTGTTGTTTCCAGGAATGGATAATTGGAAATAATGTGTTGTTGGCACGAGTTCAGCAGTGAACCTTCAATATGAGTTTGTAAAAGATCATAAACTGCATTGTCGATCAGTTGGGATAAACAATTGTCCTCTGGATGGATCGCTAAAAAGATTCTGGCTATGTCAGTATGACACTCGTGATTCATTGCATGGTTCTGCCACGTTTTAACAATGTTATAGACATCTCTTTCTGTCCCAATATATCTGGTTTTACGCTTAACGAATGACAACATGGTCTCTGTGTCCCATGTTCTGAAACTTGTCTCGACAAACATGAAAATTTCAGTCACTACAGCTGCGACTGCATCAATCAACCCATCACATGCACTGACATTTCTCAGTCGACTTATTTTTTGGAAGTAGTCTAAGAGATGTGTCACTGTCGTGTGACTCCCTATGACAGTAAACAGGCTTTCTCTTTCGAGGAGTTTGTGTTTGAGAGCATCAAAAAAGGGTTTCATATTCAGAAAGTCTGCTGCCATTGTTACTTTTGCGATGTTTTCATCAGACAGTGTGAAACGATTCCTTCTGAGATTATCATCTCTATACAAGATAACATCATGTATTTTTCCGTCAATTGCAAATTTGATAAAAAGATGCCAAAATTCCTCTGGGATGTAGTTCATTCTCAGTGAACTTAGATGAATGGCATCATGACCAGCAATGTCGTGAAAACGAATATGGCCACTTAGGAAAGGAATGTTTGCACGGAGACGGTCGACAGGTACAGAGTAACTCTCCTTACCTACAAATAGGAGTATTTTGCCGTCCATACTTTGACTTAAAATACTAAATAAAAAAAATCCATTTATACTAATTTTTACAAAAGAGACTTGTTTGATTGAATGAACTTTTTTTATATTACAATTGTGGCTTTCATCTGTACAACGTAGATTTCCGATGTCTCGCTTTTGATTTCTTGCTGTGGGCTCTGTACACCAAACACGTTGTGCTTACAATGACAGCAAGCACACTGACGGCAATGACTGCACCAACTAGTATGTCGATGTTTTCTTTTTCATTCTCGGAGGGATTCTCTGTGGTACCTACATGGAATGTGCGAGTGTTCTTTAGTTTTCTTTTCCTCCCGACTATTTGTATGGGTTCGTGATTGAGTAACTGATCCGAGTGGTGCTCTGTCACAGTTTCCATAGTCGGCAACAATGTCTTCGACCTCACTGGACACTCTGCTGGATTCAGAACCCAATTGTTCACGGTTTCACCAACCTCGGCAAACTTTAGCATTTTGCAGTCACATTTAGCCGTGTATGTTTGGCAGTGGTATGCAGAATTGTTCCAGTGACTAACACAATCGAATATTTTCTTGCAAGGCTGATATCTTTTCCCAATGAAAACATTTTCCACACATTTGCAACGATGTTCTTCATTTGACAGTTGGAGAGAGTTACATGTGGGTAAATGCATTATGCCTGGCGATCGGTTCCACAATGTTAGACAACCATGTGTTGGTAATGTGTTTTGATTTGTGCAAGTTTGCAATACACCATCCCTCAAAAAACAGTTGTTGTTGTTGTAATCGTCATTGTCAGGCAGACACTTTTGTTTTATGATGAGTTTTTGATTTAGGGTTGGACGAGAACAATGCATGGTACCATTACACGTGCAATCCATTAAGTCACACACAATCTTTCTGGATTTTCCTGGATAGTTGACTCGTTGAAAATGACAAGCATCCAGTAACGTGCATCTGTCTTGTTGCCTATCAGTACATTGCTTTTCCAAATTGAAGTTGCAAACAGATTCTGTGCTGATGGCTTTGTTTTTCAACCACCAAGCAAGACAGTTTGTAGACGGTATTGGTATGTCACAATTTGCACCTACCATGCCATTTGCATTGCATGTACATATAGTGTCTTCTGTGTTGTGTTTATTTATTAGTTCTCGTCCCTTTCCATTGTTACAAGACTTGTCTGTGATCTCGTATTGCAGGTTTCCTTGTTGGGAAGTCAATGTCGTGACCAGTGTGAGATACAGTAAGCTACACAATAAAACTGTTGCGTTTTGTTTCATGACTTGATAGCTATAGTTTTATTTTCGTCTTGAAAATACTGCACGTGTACGTTAGTATTCACATACACAGCTACATAAGTAGATGTACACCAGTTGTTTAGAAGCATTTGTGCAGGCAACATGTTTGACAGGTATAACAGGGCTGATCTTGTGTGTTTTAGCTATGCTGACCAGATTGGCCGATGCCAATTCGTTGTATTACCTAAATCAAACCTCGAAAAATATGTTCCGTTCTTGGCGGCAAGATTGTCATGGCCTTACAAAACTCTTGACATAGTGGATGGTCTAAAGACAATACATTTGACACCACATGCTTACTTGGGTACTGAAAATGTGACTGCCTTTGGGTGGTTAATGAAATATGTTTCACTCCATTGTGAATTCGGAAAGTATTACCTACACATGCTGAAAGACGACCCGCCATTGAGCGAACTGACATCCATTGTAACCGTTGCTGACTATTTGGGGATGGATTGGTTCATTAGAGACATTGCATCGAAAACCATAGCAATGTATCGCCACAAAAAAAAACCTGCAAATGCATTAGAGGAATTATTCAATGTGGTTGGAAAACTCGCCATAACCTTTGACGTAAATAATCCTAGCATCTCACTGTTCATAGAAAAAGTTATATTTGAAGCTTTAACACCACGTCAATTGCATCGAGTCTGTCACTGTTCTGTAGGCACAAAGAGTAGGAGACCACAAATGATAAAAAACGTCACAGCTACGGAAATGACAGATTTGTGGAAGACTGTTCAGGAATGTGATATCACGACAACTCTTGGTCATTCTAACTGGTCGGTCCCAATATTCATACTGATTGTTGACATTCTGACCAATGGAAGGGCGGCCAAAAGAGTGAAACATAAATTCAGCAAGATCATATTTTCATTTGCCTTGCATTTCTTCTTGGCCAAATGCAACGAAATGCAAGATGATGAAACTGACGAGTTTGTCAGATACTTCCTAACGAGTTTTACAGATCTGATGAGTCACGTGGTCAAAGTGAGGTTCCATGTTCTGAGCAGTCTATTCGAATACATTAATCCGAGTAGAATGTACATCCTTTCGGGTGTGTCCATGTACAAACAGTTTCCCAAAATTCTACCCGACCAGTGTCCTAACTGTTGTACTAACCTTGGAAGTAGTAAAATAAAGTGCCAGCGTTGTCAAACGATCACGTGTTCCCTTTGCACGTTGGAATGTTTGCAGTGTAAGGGAGAGTACTGTTTGAACTGTGAACCGTTTGTATGTGGAGACCAATACATTGAAGATTGCATTGAAACGGAATTCTGCAACAGTATCATAGCACGTTTTCTTTTCATAGACGTGACCTGCATGAACTGCGTCATGTCAACTGATCCTGAAAGGAAAACGGAGGTGTTCTTGAGTGGTAATGCAGAAGGAATTCATCCGAGGTTTCGAAACCAAGTTTACTTTCTGTTTACTTTGAGGTATGTCACGATATGAATTCATATAAACATTACAAACATTGGATACGAACACTCATTTGCAGACAGACAGTGAGAGGAGATGGACAGTGAAGATTTTGGCATTTTACTGGAATACCTTCCCAGCATTAAATCCTACGAATGGACACCTGTCAGAGAAACAGATTGTCGACGTGTAATATGGCACGTTGGCAACCGAGAGAAATCCAAGTTATGTCACTTTTACACCATAATGCCCTGGAATGCACTGCCCGTTGTCATTTGCAAAGCCATAGTGACAGAAGAGGATCTTGTCATTGCCAACTCTGTCATTCAGTATGTCAGAGCAAGTGTTTTCGAAAAGGCTCATTGGAATAAGAAATCATTCAGAAACCTAAAAAAGAATCATAAGTCGAGGGAGAGGGAATTCAATCCTTTGTTGGTACAGTTTGTCATACCATACATGTACCATAAACAGGGTTTGGATGTAGCAACCTGTCATGCGAGATGTATGATTCAAGAGAAAATTGATATGTTTTTTGCCTCTGATGACAAAGACGGTTTCATTAAAACTGTTGAAGATATGATTCAAAGGGAAAAAGATGAGTTTCTGGTCATGCTAGAGTCTAATTTCACTCACAATCCAGGTATACCCGTGAAAAATGCCCGTGCCTTCTGGCAAAAATCACTCTTACCAGCAAGAATACCGGTAGAAGTTGCTTTGGAAGCAAGTACTTTCGAAGGAACATGGAGCGTTCTTGTTTCTTGTCCAGTGAGTAGGTTACACGATGCGAATTGGCATAGCAAACGGCATGTCGATGTGATAAGCGAATGGGGAAGTAGGGAAGGGTCGACCATTCTCCTTGTCTATGCTGTGAACGAAAAAGATCCCCTCTCACATTCGTTCTATCTGTTGTGGGCACTGCCGGCCACAGAGCAGCGCAAGAAACACATGTCAACACCTATAGAAGGTGAAACTTTGATAACAAGTGATGAATTACAAAATGCCACTTTTGTTGGTGTGTTAGCAAGTTCTTCAGCAACAGTGTACTGTAATTTAGCAAGGGAAAGGGTGGTAATGTCACCACCATACAATCACTTACAGCAAATTCGCCGTCCAATAGATAATGATATCCACATCCTAATAGAAAATATGGATGACAGGCAGACTTATGAAAATTGTAGCCTCATCCGGGTTCTTTTCTCTACATGCCCATCGACATATACTCTCAAAAAGATGAAAGTAAACACCACTCAATGCCATGCCCTTCTTCAGACATGTACAGTGAAATGTTATGTGAGATCACCACCGTGTTTTGTGCCCCGATTGGTCTGTACATTTGAGACTGAGCCTGTACATCTCATTGATGCAGACAGTATTTGTTTTCAAGAGATAAGGGAAAGTGGTGTGGAAATCAATTGGGTAGCAGAGCAATCAAGAGACGATTCAAATTTAACAGGTTTTCAAGTAATCTGTGCAGTCAGAGATGTGCTGGCCATCGGTTTGGGCCAACACGCACTGTGGAATGAATACAGTGGTCATTACGATAAGTATTATGTCAGTTGTCTTGGAGAGTTATACAGACATGTGACATTATTCGAACAGAAATTCCTAGATGAGTGTTTTCGCTTGCCGACACTGTCCACGTGGAAAAGAGTAGAAAGAGAAATTTTGGATTTTGCTGACAAGAGTGTGAAGAACTTATACTTAGATGCATACAAGCGACAACTGTGGGACATGTACAGGTATGCCTATGTGTTTGTCGAAAGCAAGAGTACTCTTGAAAGTTATGCAACGGAACCCATTGAAGTGTTGTATGCAACAAATTTGTGGGACAAAACGTGGGGTATTCATCTTTTCGTATGGACACCTGGAGACATGCCAAAGTACTTGACGTTTGTTGATAAAACAAATCATCAGTTATTTCACAGTGTCTATGTCGCTGGCACAAATCTGGGAAATACGCCCGCAGCACTAATGTCAATACCGCCAGATGCACATTTCGTCCAAGAAAGTCTTGTCAATGAGTATGATAGAGCAACTTATCATTTCGTACCCGATTGTGCTCGACCTTCACATATAAAGGTTGGTGACTTTGATGCTTTGGTCAATACCAATGAAGAATTTACACCTGTTGTATTTCCTGAGGCATTTGCCAGTCACGACTTCCCACAGGTCAAAGGCCATGGTATGGGTTTTACAGTTTTGGCAGTGAGGGCAGCTGTCATATATCATTTTTACAATGCCTATGCTTGTGGACGTGTTGACGAAGTTCCAGTCTACGATTTGATACAAGACAAGTTGAAAACAGCTGCAGCCAATCCCACATATAAATGTTTACGAAACTTAGGAGAAATGGTAAAAGTCGAATTCGAGGAAGACAAACTGAATTACTGGTCAGCATTGATAGAATACGACAGTGATATGCAAAAGTATTTGAAAGGTCGTAGGTCCATTCCAGTATTGATTTCAACAGGTGACGTGGACACATCTGAATATCTGTGTTGTTTGGTCAGACATCCAGGAATTTCTGAACCATTTATCTTGGCAAATATCAAGAAAGACGAAGCATTGATCCAGTCTGTCATTGATCATCGGTCCATTGACTGTCGATATTTCCAAACTGCTTTTGACAATGGAGATTTCTTTGTCCATGCTTTGAACAAAATAAATCATTTTCAAAGAAATTCGCAGATGAACCAATTCGAAATCTTACTCACACTTGCAGGCATGATGGAAAAGAAGGGAGTACCGTTTAATGCAAACATGTTTAAGATGATGAAAAGCAAACTTGTGCATTATTTCTCAAAGCGCTTTTACTGCCCGGCCAATTACTCGTCACTAGAGAAATGGTCTGAAGAGAATTTAGATTCTTTAATACAAGACGTTTTAGTGCAAATGTAAATTCTTTTGACATGTGCAAAAAAAAGAGAAGGAAATAAACTTTTTAATTCATACAACAGTAGTCTTGTTTTTAATGTTTACATATCAGCAAACACGTGCTCATGCATACACATGCATTCTCGCTTTCTCTGTCTTCTTTTAGAGTATTAACGTATACTGTTTTTCATGTCGTATCTACTATTAAGAATGGAGAAATTTATTGTTGTTATAATGGTCACGGCCTGTGTTCTTTGTCTGGGCCAGGCAAAATCCACGACAGACAAATATGCTTATTGCCTACGTTTCAATTCATTGGAAGGAATGCCTCTGGACGAATTTCGTGATATTTTGACAGCCAAATTTCAATACTACTGGCCAAAGAGTGAATTCAATGAAGACTGTTATCACCCTCGTGCCATTAACATATATGCTGTAAAGGGAAATGACTACACTATAAAAGACTTGACTGGAAAATTCGAAAAGAACGAAATGGTACATAGTTGGCAAGACGAAGGTATAATTGTTATCCAAAATGATCTTTTCAATTTCGGATTCTTTTCAAAGATTGAACTCATTGGCGAAGATGCACAGATATTGAAAAATTGTCACGTCAGTCGATTGGGAACCATGGACGATGCTTGTTTTGAGTGCAAAGTACGATATTCTCTTAAAGAAGCACAGTGTAATTTTGTCAAAATAAGTATTGGCGATTTCGTAGCCTTGGAGTTCGGTCGAGTACTGGGTTATGAAATCAGACCTGCTGCAGAAATGAGACCTCGTTTGAGGCGAAGATGTCTGGGTATGTCACCAAAACTTGGTGGATTTAAAACTGAAGACAGTGACAGTGACAGTGTTGAAAATCAATGGGCAATACCCGTCCAAGACACAGACTTGATCAGTAATACTAAAGGGGAAACTGTGGTAACTGAATATCCATGGGAAACAGACTTTACCACTATTAGTGAAGAGGAAACTGTTGAAACTGAATTTCCAGTGACCGAAGAGGACAGTTCTGATACTTATATTCATAACAAAAGAGAAGTTCTTAGAGGAGACATTTCTAAGGAAGAGTATTTGTCAATGAGTAACTACTAAAGACAAAGAAAGAATGAAACAAACAAACAAATAAATAAATAAATAAATAATAAAGAATTATTAAACAAATTTGAATGTGTTTTCTATTTATTTCCTCTGTCATGACATACAGGTATCAAAACACCACTACATTTTCATTCTATCAATATTTGCAATCATAACATTACGAATAATGTGCCCTCTCTCTCAACATGCCCATATCGTGAAGATGGCATCCTATACGAATACTAAAGGTTGTACATATTGTGACGTCACTTTATTTTATTTATATTTGACGTTGATGTAGAGTTAAGAAAAGTGATGTCATAACTTTTCCTATTACACGTGTGTTGATCATGTGTCGTGACGTCATATTTTACAAATATTTCTTGTCGTGAAGATTATGTCGTCACGTTGTCTATCGTGACATGTCGTATCTCTTAACATGCCCATATCATGTCGTTGGCATAGATGACGTCACTTTATTTTATTTATATTTGACGTTGATGTAGAGTTAAGAAAAGTGATGTCATAACTTTTCCTATTACACGTGTGTTGATCATGTGTCGTGACGTCATATTTTACAAATATTTCTTGTCGTGAAGATTATGTCGTCACGTTGTCTATCGTGACATGTCGTATCTCTTAACATGCCCATATCATGTCGTTGGCATAGATGACGTCACTTTATTTTATTTATATTTGACGTTGATGTAGAGTTAAGAAAAGTGATGTCATACTTTTCCTGTCTCTCAACAGGTCAATTACACGTGTGTTGATCATGTGTCGTGACGTCATATTTTACAAATATTTCTTGTCGTGAAGATTGTGTCGTCACGTGATTTCGTCACGTCGTCTATCGTGACGTGTCGTGCCTCTCAACATGCCCATATCATGTCGTTGGCATCCTATATAAGTAGGTGAGATCTTAAAACCACTCATTCTGCCTGTCTGGCTGTCAGCTGAAACATGGACATGGAGCAATTGGAATTTGGTCCCATTACATCTGATCTGTTGAAACTCTATTTCGATGACGATGTTCAGGTGTCTGACCTGTGCACTCGGGAGTACAAAATGTTGTCTCTGGGCGATCTCCTATGCAAGACTGGAAACGGTGTCAATGGTTTTGTATCTGACGGGTGTTGGAAAGAGATGTCTCCCACAGAGATCAAAAAGGGAGATGTTGCCCTTTTCATGAAGAAACTAGTCCATACACCTTTCTTTGCAAGCATTGCAAAACGCATAGTGAAAACTGTGAGAGCCCAATCCTGTGCAAATTTCACGCACATGCTGAAAGACGTGGGACACAAACTCGTGGACAAAATCGAAAAGGTTGATGTTGCATCCGCTAACGATATCTTTCATGTGACTGATGTTCAACTCACTCCAAAGTTGAAAAAAGGTGGCGACAACAATAACGATATTTATGCTCATTACGATGTGACATTCACCTTTGGTGATCATGCCAAGATTGCCGAAGGTACTGAGCATGACTTAGATGTTGTTACTGTCACACCGACTAACTCTCGGCCTCCTTGGAGCTCTCAGGTGTTGAAACTTGGTACGGCACATTTGAGTTTTGCCGATATATCATTCAAGGGTAACTTCTGTGCCACTGATACCGAGCATGCAGAAGTGAAGTCTCGTTTGGAAGCAAGAGGTATCAGTGCTATGAATGCTTCGAATTTGCGTAACGTGTATGATGCTCGCTACACGTTGGGAACAACCAGTCGTTTTGGCAGCCTGGGCAATCTCAAAAGCATCAAACTGCATCTCATTTACCTCTATGTGCAGTGTGCCTACATGTACATCTTGATGATGATGGAAAGGGGAAGCAGCTTCTATACAGATGTCAGACCCAAAGGGAAATTCAATGTGGCAACATTCTCACACCTCTTTGCTCAGGAAGTCAGAAGACTGTATTATGGAGAGAATGACAATGTGGGTCGAAAACTTAAGTTGACTGATGAAGCAACTGCTGCTGTCTACAACAAGTTCATGTCTAGCATATGTATACGATTGAAGAACAAAGATACTAGAGAAATTGGGGACCACAATCTGAAGCTGCTGAAACAAGAAAACATGTACGTGAGAGACAAGAAAGTTTACCAGACCATGGATCATGTGTTTGATATCATGACTAGTCACAACTGTATCTACAAGCCCTTGGATGTCTCATTTCATCCTGCTGTTGTACCACCTAGAGACGACAGTTGTATCAAGGTACCTCACAGTGTAAGAAAGGACCTGGGGAAGAGAGATGGTCATGTTCTTCCCCCAGATTCTGCCAATGTCTCGTTCAGAATAATCTGTTATGCTAGTAACAGGTGTAAAAAAAACATCATCGTGAGCTCGGTTCCAGAGTCGATCCACGTGATACCTTGGAAGTTTCTGTATGAGAAACCAATGCAGAAGTCCGAATCCAAGAGTGCCGATGATCTTGACAAACGAGTGGCTGTAGCCTACGTGAAAGGATTGGCAATTGGACTGGGAAACGAGGCCGATGCCTGTGAGATGCTTGGTCTTGACTTCAACGAGTACAGTGCCCTTGTTGCTGAAGACAGAGAGTGTCTACTGGACGAGAGCTACGACGTTGCACTTGTCAAGAGTTTGGCACCTGACATGGAAGGTGAAGAATTGGTATGCAAGACTTTGGGATACAACTACGAAGACTACAAATCAGTTGCCAAACGTTTGAAGATAGCTTGAGTGTTGTTTTGTGTACTATTCAATTGGGTATGTTAGTTGTTATTGCCGTGTTATGAAAATAAATCACAAATAAACAAACATCAGAGTGTATTGCTTTTTCTTGTTATTTTTATTTCTTAACGATCCTCACATCTGTTGAAACACGACCAAGCTAGCCATAACACAAAGGCCATGGCTAAATCGTCCCTTTTATTTGTACCCTTACCACTGAAGGAAAGTTTCCCATCCACTTTAATCGATCGTTTAAAATCACGCAACTGAGTAAGCAGAGCTTCCATGACAAGTTTTTCGTCGTCCTGATTAGGTTCTCTCAATAAACTCGTGCCAGCACATGGGTTCTGTAAACATTTTCCAATGGTGACTATACTATTACTAAACGATACTAAGTCATTGGCAATAAGCATTTGTGCAAGATGAACGAGATTGGCCTTGTTCCTTGTCCATATACCCGTTTTCATATTCCCGTCCCGACCAGTTTCTTTCTCTATATCAATCGTCACACCTTGGTGCAAGAAATGATTTTCTAGCTCACTAGCCATTAGGGCAGCATGTGCATGCGAAGTGTTTCTCTCTATGTATACACGAATGGGTCGTTGTCTTAGCTTAGGGAACTGTTGAAGACTGTACTCGATCGATCTTATGCACAGGAGGCTGTGTTTGGGTAGCAGTTGTTCTATGTCTTCTTGAGTTTCGGCAATTACGTGATCCAATGAAAGTATCTGACGTAACAAAAGAGATAAAAAATAGAAAAGCAGAGTGAAATAGTCGTCTAGCTTCATTTCATGCAAAGATGGCCATGCTGACCACTTCGTTTCATCTCAATCTGTTCTCTATGGAACATTTAAAGCGAAGGAGACAACATTTCTTTGAATGGAAGTACCAATTGGACAGGGAATTCCATTTGCATTTTCTGCAGTGTCATGGAAAAGAGGACAAAAGACCTGTTTCGACTCGAGTTCTTATCACAGAGCTAGGCAGAGAAACGGGTTCCCTGTACATAGGAAAAGACATAAACACATATCTTGCCAAAAAAATGACATGTACTGTTGCATTCGAAACATGCAGGTTACTAGAGCAACTTGAACAGTGTGCTGAAGATCAAAGAGATGGTCGTTTGCAAGTGTTGGAGGCCAAACTTTACATGGCTATTGAAATGTTTGCCATAACAATGGTGAAATCGGTAGAAGAAGAATACCGAGCCGATACTCCTCCAGCTTACCTGTGGATAATAGATGTCATACAAAAAGCTGTACTCGACCTACTCGTTTGTAATCCCTCCCAAGCATCATGTGAAGGAAATCCATTGTTGGGGGCTGTCAATCACATTTCCACAATAGTAACAAGCATGTTGCAACCTCCGTCTGACATTGTAATAGTATGCCCTTCCCCCACAGTGGAAATACCACAAGAAATTTGTCATTTGTTTGACGAAAAATCCAAGCAGACACGCATACCACTTCTCTGACATAGCATACTTACTATACGTTGGCCTCCACAGACAATGCCCCCAACAAAACCAATGCCAGAAACATTGGATGGAGTGGGGTCTATGGTGATGCAAAGTCCTGATGTACACGACAATAGAATGTCATCATTTACAAAGATACGCCTCTCGGCCAGATGATCGAGAGTGGTGTCAGCAAACAGTTTTTCTATGGACGTGTCTGCAAAATCAGCAATCCCTAGACACTCGAGTTCATAAGACCCCTTGGCCAGGATGTCCATCAGCAATCGGACAGGATTGCCTTCACTGCCATCAATGTGACGAGGGACAAGATGGCTTTTGTGAATGCAAACTCCTCTAAGACCTTTACTCACACATTCTTCACACATGTACGTCTGCACTATGCTTTTGACGAGTGGTCGACCATTCCAAGACAATTCCAGCAGTCGACTTGACCAGTGGTCTCTGTTCGTCATTGAAGACGTGAATAACACCGACACGTTCTTTGGTTGAAAGATAGGGGCTGAGGTGATTAAAGAAGTCTGTTTCACCCATGGGAATTCGTCCACCCAGCCAAATGTGCAACCTGCTCCTCTTGATGCCTAATAGAAAGAAAGAAAGAAAGAAAAGATAAAAAAAAAAGATTAATATGCAAATTTAACCTCGTACGACATGAAATAACAGAGTAGTTGCATGGCCTTATTAAAAGATATGCTTTATTAGTTGATGACTCATTAATACATGGAATCGCAAACGAGAAACACGTATATACAACAGAGTGGCATTGAAGTCTGGTACATTGTACCCTTTCACATGTGCACAGAGAAGTGTACACTGGTTAATCCCTTTGGCAGAGGACAACACTACATATGTACGGAATCCTTACAGTATCACAATTGCAATGGAGAAAACCGAGGTTGTTCCCTTGTCTTTTCCGAAGATGCACTTGTTTGTCGATTGACTGGTCGGTCTCACAAAAAAGGTGTATATGTAGGACTTGACCGACCACTGTATCCCTCTATTACACCCATCAATAGCGACACAAGAAGCCAAACTTTTGTCAAGAGGTCCAATGCTATTTTTAAGACAGTTGCACCTGTCCTGACAAAACTCTATAACCCTTCAAATCGAAATGAGTACAACAACTTGGAACGCATACAGAATTTGTCAGTTGATGACCTGTTTGCAGCTATTCAAATGAATGTCTTTAAAAAGCGAATCTCTTTACCAATGGCTTTGACGAAATGTCTCTATAGTAGTGAAACGTACCATCTGAAAAGAATCCACTGTCGGTTCTCTGAATTACTGGCCCTCGAATCGAGTGTAAGGGATATACTGAAAGTCGTCTTGCAGCACGCTTCACGAAGTCATTTATCATTTCTCTGTATTCATCCAGAAGCAACTGTTGTCTATGTCCTGACATGTGTTCTTGAAGGTTTTGGTCATGGAAGTAGAAACATTTTTGATGAGAATCGTCACAAACAAATGGGCCCCATGCCTTTGGACAGACATTTATATCAAATATTCAACATACATGTCAGGAAATTAACTCAATGTGCTAAAATATTGCAAACCATTATGACATCAGCCCCTTGTTTGAGAGCACTTGAGAAAATAAAATAAAATAATTATTGAAAAAACACACGCATACAATGCATTCTCTTGTCTTGTTTATTTATTCTGTTCAAGCATTATATCGAAATGGTCAGCACACATTCTAAGATGTATAGGTGCTTTGGCAGCATCTATTCCTTTCAATCTATTTGTTGTGTCCAATTCCAGAATTAAGGCTTTGTTTCCTTTCCTACTGTCCCTCCCATAAATTTTGATTGGAAGGCTTAGCATTTGGCTGGCACATACAATTTCGATGGTCATTGCTGCATGAGGTTCATTACTGAGTAAGTGTTTTATACTTTGTTCGAGTGTTTGAAATCCTCCAAGTAGAAATTTACCCCGCCCAAAATCTTCCAACAGTTGTTCTTTTTGGGTATCGTCCAGATTGTCCATATATGCTCCAAGATTTTGCCTGAACTCTGTGGCTTCCCATTCCAGGTTGTCAACAACTGTTGAATTACTCCATCTTCTATCCACATAGTTCTGAATGTAGCTTTGATTTCTTGCAACAACACAGCAGCGAAAGAAGCATGCATCGTTTATGCCACTTATCTGTATGATATGCCAGATCTTACCATCAATACTTGTGTCTTTGGGTAGTTTACTAAATTTGTTACTTTTACTGATTGTTTGTTTTTTGTTGTGTGTTTTCTTAGGAATTTTAACCACCGGTACTTGCAGCGTTTCACATTGAACAGGTGTTTTGTTTTGTTTTTGGGATGTGGTTTTGGGATGAGAGTTTTTGTAACTTTTGTTGTCAACAGGATGGACGTTTTGTTTGCTATATCCCATTCGCTTCATTAACATAGATCTCTTCTTGTTCTGCCTCTTTTCGAGCAAACGAGCCCATTTCATCTGTGGACGAAAGGTTGTGGAGTGCATGTCAATTGTTTATTTTTTTACATGGTGTGCTGACTTTTCCCCATAAATACAGACGTTTTGTGTGTTTCTAAAAGGAATGGGGATATTTACGCACCTGTATTTACCTCACTACAATGTAAGGATTTGTCATGACGACAAGGAACAGCAAGAAAAGGGTTAGGACTACAACACCAGATGAGGACAACACCAGTGACGATGATTTCACAAATGATGGCACAGGGAATAGCAAACGTCGGGTGTGTCGATCTGGCAACAGAATCGAGTCCGAATTACTACAAAGTGAAAATCCTATTTGTCGACTCAATAGGATTTTAGCAACAGGATTCGATAATGGTTTTGATGTGTTCACAAAAACAGGCCTTAAGTTTCATGCAAGAGGGTGTGCTGCAGATTTTATCAAGTGCCTCCTGCAGGTACCAGACAGTGTCGTATCCGACAACAAGGATTTGAAATTGTTGTTGAATGCATACAAGAGACTGTTGCAAGTATACAAGGACGTGTCAAAAGGCTCAAAGAATGGGGTTCCACCCAACAGCTTAAATAGAATCATGTACATGTTGGTGTTTGGTGGGGGATTTCTTTTAAAAAAAAATTCGAATCACAACCAGTTTATTACATTCACGAATTCAACAGAAAAGTTTGGCAGGTACGATTACACAAAAGTGGTGTGTTACAAGAACATGCGGAGTT
Organism: Glandiceps talaboti; assembly: GCF_964340395.1. Classification (NCBI taxonomy): domain Eukaryota; kingdom Metazoa; phylum Hemichordata; class Enteropneusta; family Spengelidae; genus Glandiceps; species Glandiceps talaboti. The sequence continues at coordinate 19,976,140 of NC_135553.1, forward strand.
TGCCAGGTGCAACATCGTACAGTGGAAGAGATAGCGAAGAAGGTTTCGAAGTGAGCTATGAAAAAGCCAAATCCGTTCGCCAAACGTTTACTGCCTATGCTGCAGCCAAATTCATTGAACAACAAAGACAACTGCTTGCCACTGAGGGTGTACAAGCCAAACAAATCACTGAGCTGAGAGACATATGTTCACTGTTGTGCAGGTACGAAAGAGGTACGTCATACCGTTTCTTTGAATACATCCACAAGACTGTAAGACAAGAAATGCCTGGATTCTTCACACTGTTGGTTGCAAGGGTTCATGCAATGGTTTTCCATTCTCTTGAACAAGTCGATGCGAACCTAAATATGTATCCATACCTTTGGAGTTTTGTATATGGTGATTGTGAAAATGCTTTGCGTTTGTCCAGCGATGCCCACACAGATAGGAATGAATTGCTGAAAATGATCACCAAACTATACAGAGAACACTCGGAAAACAAGTACTTTGACAACTTTCTGACATCCTTTCCTCATTTGGGTGTGCCAAACAGTATCAAAGATGGTACATTCGAAAGTATTCGCAGTGCTATTCATTCCATTGCCAAAGGGGTTCAGGAAATGTTTGGAATGCACAAAGATAGTCACATGCACATCGACTTCAATCAGCTCTTTGGCCAAATGGCAACGTTCTTGAAAGGGAATGACAATCACATTATCAAGACAAACATGGTTGTGCAGAGAGCTTTAGAGGAACTTTTAAAACAAGACACGAATAGTCCATCTACGACATTGCTGTTCGACTCTGACAAAATGGGGCAACTGAAATGTGGTCACACTGAGGCCAATTGGGTGGCATTGGTGTATGGTGGTTTTTGTGTCACTTCTGACATAGAAAACAGTGCAAATCAGAGACAAAATAAGCTTGTCAGGACCACAGACAGTACACAGAGATACGGTCTATCTGGTGAGCGTATGAACAACCAACAGTACGAACGGATGAAAAAAAATGAACCATGGTCACGTGAGCACACTGCCGAAGTCGTTACTTCGAATAGCGAAGACACTGAATTGTACACAGTGTCAGATGCCAGTGTCGTTGTTTCAGAAAATTCATTAGATTTCAATGATGATGATGACATAACGTTAATCAGTGACCCCAGTCCACAACATGGTGGTGAAATGCAGGACTATTGTCCAAATGTTTCAGACGACGAAACACAGTTGAATACAGAGACACCACCATTTGAACTAGGTTCACACGAATCTGTACACAGTGGAGACGATAATGAAACACAGTTGAACACAGATGCACAACTAATTGGACTGGGTTCAAACATTTCAGTACATAGCAATGATTTTGATGACGACGACGACACACAAATGGACATGGCGGCACAGGGACTTGAACTCAGTACACACGTGTCAGTACTAGACAATGTAGAAACACAGTTGTACCTAGAGGCACAACCAGTAGAAGTATCTTCACATGTGTCAGTACATGATGATGAACCACAGACACAACCACTTGAAAAAGGTTCACATACACCAGTACATGCTGTTGCTAATGATTCTGTTGCTGCTGCTGCTGCTGCTGATGATGATGATGATGATGAAACACAATTACCCGAAGAGGATGATGATGAAAAGAATGATGACGCAACAAGTCAGCTGGTTGACACTGTGACATTACAAGACATTATTCTTCAGGCTACACCTGATTGGCAAAATGACACTAATGATGAAGATGATAACAGTAATTTGGAAGAACAAAAACAAACATCTTTGCACACACCCAAAGTGAAAGTAAAGACACCATCTCTGGTGGGTGGTAAGGATTTTATTGTTGATGGAGAGGAGCTGTCCCATGCAAAGCGCAGACTTCCAATGTCAACAATAGAGGAAGCTTCCACATCCCAATCCTATATGATTGTTGCACCAGGCTCAGTTAAAGATCATTTGAAGACAGCTGAAGATATGAAAAAACCGATTGTTTTGCCATCAGATAGTGAGGACAATGAATCTGAATCTGAATCTGAATTGGCCAAAGAAACCAAAAACGAGATGCCTCAGGTAGACTCGTCCCTTAAGAGCGAAGTAGATAGACTGAACAAAGCTTTACATGAAATGAAGCAAGAGAACGAATACAAAGACAAGAGGAAAGCACAAGCGGAATTTGCTCTCTTCAAAGTGCAAGGTAGTGAAGAAACTCTCAAATACACACTTGAAGAAATGAGTCAAGAGCTGGACGAGAAGACAAAAGAATTAAACAGCTTCAAACAAAAATGTTTGCAAACACAATCACTTTTAGAAGAAACGGTAAAGGAAAACAGCAGTAAATTAGAAGAAACTAAGGGCTCTTCTGATGAAGCAAGTGTGCAGTTGAAAAGCCTAATGCGAAAATATCAGCAGGTCGAATTAGAAATGAATGAAGCTAAGCGGGAAAACCTTCATCTGAGACAAGAACAAGTGAACGAAAAACTGCTTGAGTCCGAAATAAAGAGACTCAAGGAGGAAAATCAAACCATGCAAAAACAGTTGATAACTGTCGACAAAGAAAGAATGGCAATACAGCAGAAATCAGAGGAGACGGAAAATGTAAACATTGAAGCTAAGCGGGAAAACCTTCATCTGAGACAAGAACAAGTGAACGAAAAACTGCTTGAGTCTGAAATAAAGAGACTCAAGGAGGAAAATCAAACCATGCAAAAACAGTTGATAACTGTCGAAAAAGAAAGAATGGCAATACAGCAGAAATCAGAGGAGAAGGAAAGGGCAAACATTGAAGCTAAGCGGGAAAACATTAATCTGAGACAAGAACAAGTGAACGAAAAACGCCTTGAGTCTGAAATAAAGACACTCAAGGAGGAAAATCAAACCATCCAAAAACAGTTGATGACTGTCGACAAAGAAAGACTGGCAATACAGCAGAAATCAAAGGAGACGGAAAAGGCAAACGTTGACTTGTTAAATCAAAACAATATACTGCAGCAACACATAGAACAGGTCGACATGAAAAATAGGGATATGAAACTGAGGATGGAGGAGACGGACACGACTTTGATGACAGAATTGGGAAAAAGCAAAGCGGTCATCGAAGATTTCGCTAAGCAAAACAGTGATTATCTGCAACAGATAAAAGCACTTAAGAAGAGCAAGGAGCAGTTACATTTGCAAATAATGGAAAACGAAGGGGAAAGTGAATCTATGTCGGTAGAGAATGATTTGTACAGAGCTCAGACCAATCAGAAAGTCAGACAGTTGCAAAACACAAACGAGGGTCTTGTACAGGAAATCAGAGCGCTGCAGGCACAACTTGAAACTGCCGTGTCATCGAAAGATGCAGATGCAAGGCATGTGGAGAGTAAATGGAACCAATTTTTGGTAGAGAAGAACAGTGAAATCGATTTACTGAAGAACCAGTTGCAGGTATCAACAGAAAGAAGTGAGAAAGAGATGAAAGTGATTGCTCATCAAATTAAAGACAAATTGTCGTCAGAGAAAATCAAAATAGCTGAAGAGCTAGGACACACACAACTTCAGGCAGATGAACTAAATTGTCTTGTACACAAGAACCGTCAAGAATTTGAGGACAAAATCAAAGCAATGCGACTCGAACACGAGTCATTTTTGATCGAGAAAACCAAGAGTGACCGGGAAAATGAATGTTTGAGGACTCAAATTGAAAAGAAACTGGTAGCAACAAACGAACTGAATACCCAAAAATTACAACTTTTGGGAAAGATTGAGGATTCAAATCTTATGTTGGCACAACTGCAATGTCAAAACAATGACAAAGACGACAGGTTACGGCATTTGGAAAATCAAAATAGGATGTTGGAAACAAGAGTGAAAGAATTGAAAGACAAGACTATCAATAAAGATTTTGAAAAGACTAAGCTCTTGGTAGACAATGATGACCTCGGGCAACAGATGAATGAATTGAAACGTGGTAACGAGAACAAAGAGAAAAGAGTGGCAAATTTACAATCCGAAAAGCAATTGTTGGAAAGCAAAGTGAATGAAATGCAAGAGAAAGTCAGAAAGACAGAAGCCGATAAGGACAGGCTTTCTGAAGAGTGCTATGGATACCGAAGACTTATGGAAAATTTGAAACACAGGTGCGAGAAATTCGAGAGTGACAATGAAAGGTTGAAACCTTTTGAACATAAAAAGTTGCTTTTGGAAGACGAAGTGACCACACTAAAATTAAAGGTGAGAAAGACAGACTTGGAAAACATGGAACTCTCTGAATATGTTAGAAGTGTTGACAAGCAGATGAAGAACTTAGAAGGAGATAAAGATCATTTGAAGAGAACAATGGGAGGTGAGATAGAACGGTTAGAAATGAGGTTGAGAGATTCAAAAGAACGCCATGATCATGGCATGGATGAACTTGAAAGAGCCAAATTCGAGACAAATGAAACAAAATATGAGTTGAACAACTGTAAGAGGCGCTTACAGTTTCTCGAAGAACTGATCGAGAATTTGCGAGAGGAAAGACTATCTCTTTTCTCAGGGGAAACAAGCGGCAACGTAGTGAAACAAAGATTGTTGACATTGGAAAATGTTTTGCAAGAAACCAATGAAAAACATGCCCAGGAAATTGACAGTTATGCCAGAGAAGTTGGAATGTTAAAAACAGACAAAGAAAACATTATCAGAAATATAGAAAGCATGCACGATCAATTGAATGAGAGGGAAAGACAGCTTCACGGTGAAATTAACGATTTAGTTGAGCGAATTAAAAGAGACAGAGAAACGATAAATCATCTTGAGCATGAAAATAGTACACTGAGAAAACAACAAAAAGTACAAGAGATAGAACAGAGTGGCAATGAAAAGGATGCATTACAAAGAATTCGAAGTGTAGGAACAGGTGAAGCAAGAACTCGTGGTCTTGAGAAAGAAAACAAATCACCGAGAGCAGGACATGAAGAAGAGATCGGTAAGGGGAAAGAATGTTGCAGTTGTACACAATTGACCATACAAATGGGCAGGCTAGAAGATAAAATACAACGTTTACAACAGCAAAACCTTACACTGTCAAAGTCATCCTCCAAAAATTGGGAAGTCATAAGCAGAAAAGAGAGTACCTCATACAGTTACAACCCGTGTTTCATACCAATCGTGACATCGGTGAGAGGATTGCCAAGATTTTATTCTGACGACATGTGTATAAATGTTTTGAATAGTTCTTTGAACCCACATGTGACCTTTGATACACTAATACAACAGGCCCGATTATTTATGGCGTACAGCAACTTAAACCTTGAAGGCCAACAAGAAGAGTACAAACGCATGGGTGCAAGTTGTGCAATGAGAAATTCCAAAGTGGCTACTTTCTACCCAGTGGTCATTCCACACAAACCAAACGAATCTACAGTTACCATGTTCCGTCTCATTCTGTTACTGGGAAAGACACCGAATGTGCGCTTTGTGGACAGACACGACGCCATGATACCACTATGTTTTTTTGCAACAGAGGAAAGAGAGTTTGAGTTTAAATCCACGTCAGCAAAACATGTGCTTGTCACCCGGAGCAAACGAAACATGACGACACTCTTCCCATACGTGAGAATGCTTTTGCAACACAACAGAGAAAACAACACAAGTCAAATAACTGTAAAATGATAACTTGATCAGTCATCAAGGAGTCAAGATACAAATAAAGTATAGTATAAACGTACACCGTCTAAGTCAGTAAAAAGAATGATGGCACATGTGTTGCATTTCCTCGTACTGCTTACGCCAATGGCACTGGCACTGCCAAACACTGATGGATGTGATATACCTACCATGGCCAAAATAGACAATCCCAGAATTCCATGTCAGGAACTCATTACAAAAAGTTACATTGCCAGTGACGGATGTGCTTCGAAAGATGTTGTCACTCAAAAAACATGTGTTGGACGATGTTCTCGCGAAGACAACGAAGACATGCGATGTGTGGGAGATGGGTTTACTCGCAAGATGGTGGCATTGCACTGTCCAGATGGCAGTATTAGAGAGATCATGATGCAACTAACCACGTCATGTAGATGCAAGGCATGCACACAGAGGATTAACTTAATTGATACAACAGGACAGATCGATAGGACTGTTTAGTAGAATTCTACTTCAATGTATAAAGCAAGCAAATAAATAAATGACACTACACTTGTAATGAATGTGGTTTTCTTTTAAGAATATGTTTATTAATGTTGTTAACATCGTGGTTCACAAACACACAATATGATAAGTGTTCAAAAAAAAATTCCTTGTGTTTTCGTAACAAAGAGAGGGGCTATAGCTACACCTGAACTGAATACTAATGAACCACTCATAAATCCGAGTGAAAAGATAGACGGCAGTTGTTGTTTTGTGCATGAATTCGAAAACGAACCATGGTTATGGGCTCGGCACATCAAGAGAAAAGAGAGGGAACCTGACGACTGGATGAGTGCACAAACACATAAACGTATTGGGTGGGTTCCTGTTTCTGAAGAAGCAAACTACCAGTGGCATTATAGTAGTGTTGACAAAGACTCGGGTTGTGGTTTGGTCTTGCAACCATTGAACGACAGTATGTGTGAACTCACGACAGTACCCCTGGAAAAGTTACTGGGTCAGACAGTTGAGCTTGTGGGAACAAAGGTAAATGCCAATCCGTATCGACTGGGCAATGAAAAAAAACCTTTCCACTTCTTGGTTCCCCATGGTATATTTATATTAGACAAAATGCCAAAAGAATGTACATTGAGTGAAATGAAAGCATGGATGAATACACAAGATATGGAAGGAGTTGTGTGGGATGGAAAATACAAGCTTCATCGCCATCATTTGGAAATGCAGTGGCCATTGAAAAAGAGTGGTGACACACGACTGACAAAATGGCCAGTACGAGTGCATCATGTTACTTTTGGGCCACTACAAAAGTTAAATGGTCAATGTTTTAACAGTTTGAAAGAAGTCGACGAGTGGTATTGTACCCAGAGCTAAATGTTTTGCATTTTTTTTTCCATCAAAAAATATGTGTGACTCTTTTCTCAAACATGTGAAATAAACGCTGTGCAATATCATTTCCTTGCTTCTGTGTGTGTAATTCTTTCAGTCTGTTCACCATTGTTGCAAACACATACACTCCCTTGCAGTGTACATCTGGGCAGTTAACGAGGTAGTAGGTTCTTCTGTCAGACATCGTCACATTGTATAACACGATCCTGTTCTCTGCTCGTACGATTTTATCAACACCGTATACATCGTGAAAGTTATACTGTCTATTGTTCCTGTCAATGGTAAGGACTCGACAATGCGAGCATTGGCTGAACTTTGCTAGTTTTGCTTCGAGAGACTCTAATGAGTCATCACCCTCAACGTCTTTGGCCCCTTGGCTTGTCATCTGTGTGGAGATTTGGAGAACAGCATTGAAATTGCGATGTAGATTTGTCATTGCTTTTACAGCAAGTTGTATGGTGGAGGTTGAAGCAATACACAACACACCATAGAGGGTTTTGACAGTTGGCTGAAGCAGTTGTGCAATACCACCATGTGATTTGTTCTCTTCAACGAATGTCGTTTTCATGAGGCTGGCCAATTTCTGCACGTCCAAGGTATTGCCCGTGCAAAGTGCATAAAGAGGGTGCATGGGACCTTCTTTCAGTGTGTCCACGTAATACATGGAAGCAGGAACCTTGCCACAGATGTGACGATATTGTTCCTCGATCTTTTGTCTTGTACACTGGTCTGCATTTGGCAGAAGTTGTTTTAAAAACAATGTCATGTCTTGTCTGCCCGATACAATGCTGTTGAGGTTGTGAAGAATAAACGTTCCCATCTCATGTCGAATGCACTTAATTTTCTCTTTGTCAAGTATTTGTATCTGACTAACACTGTCAATTGTTCTTTTGCACAGCACTTGATTGTTCATTCCCACCAAAACAAAGGTCTTTATACTTCCATTATCTTTGCATTCGACATGACCTAGATCAACCCATGTTCCTTTCTGCATATCATCCAAAGTGTACACTTGCCATTGCGATGATTCAGACAAAGTTTCTGGATGCTTAACAGAAACAAACTGTGTCACTGTGAATTTGACAAGTACGTGGCCTTGGAAAAGCAAGGCAAACAACTGGTCTTCCATTACTTTAATCAGAGGTGGTGCGTTTTTACTTTTTGATCGAAACCCTTTCACTATGACTTTGTGTCCACCCATTGCCCCTTCGTTTCTAATGCACATGGCATAGCGCTGCTTCATACCCGTACAAACGGTTATCTTAGCTCGCCCCTGTGACTCAAATAGAATATGTTTGTCAGTGGCATTACTCAATTTCAGTTGTTCTGTTAGTGCATGCTTGTAGTGGTCACCTAGTGCCGTGATGAGGCAATTCCATTCTTTTGGTGTAAGCTCGTGATCTGGAGTGAGTTGGGTCATGAGTGAATCGGTCAGACCACACAGAACTTTAGGGTTAGTTTTTGAACTGAGCAAGGGATGTTGGAATTGCAAAGCAGCATGTTGTACCGTTGTCAACATATGTCGTCCCACAGCAGTTATAGCAAGGGCAATGTGTTCGCGTGAAAACAACCCAGAAAGAAAATTCATGCCATAGGCTCCATTGACAAGTAACTTACGTGCCTTCTGTTGACAGTCGTACCAGGGATTCGAACAACTCAATTTCTGATATTCGTTACGCTGGTGCATCAGCTCTGCCAATACCTCTGGTAGCAGGCCCTGTCTCACAGACGAAAGAACAAAACAACTACCATCTGCAACAACTTGATGCAGTGGCTGACATGTCTCGTTTTTTTCCAGTATGAAAGTTGTCACATCGATGTTGAAGGTAAGAATGATTGTGCCATACATGCTCTTGAAATCTCTAATTTCAACATCGCCCAAGTGTAAACCTTGTAAAGGTCGAAGGAAAAGACCTCCTCTTGGACTCACGTCATCATTATCGCAATCGTCATGGACAGTGGCTTTGCGTTTGACCCCACGTTCACTCTGAGGAAGCGAGAATACGAAATCCCTTTCCTTGGCCTTTCGACACATAACCGAATGGAAGAAATGACTGTGTATTACGAGAGACACATCTGCATCTGTGAAGCTAACGAAAACATTGGCAGCTTCACAAACGGCTAGATAAGCATGAAGCATGTTTTTCGTAAAAACATGTTCACAAAGACTCTCCATGGATTCTGTTCCTTCCTTTCTCACATCGATAATCCCAATGCCAACCCCTTCACGTTGGATTCCTTTCCATGATCTGTGTCGTTTGTCACGCACCAACAACAGTTCAGACAACTTGTGACAGGACAAAATGTTTTTCAGGAGAGAATGTCCACACAAAAAATCATACTTGCATTCACACACAAACCTTTGTACTTTGTCCATTTCATTTGTCAAGGAATAACGACACGTTCTAAGTTCTTGAAATTCATCTTTTGACGACTGTTGAATACAAGATATGATGATGTCATGAGTGTCCACATCGACGCATAGCACATTTAAAGGTGGTGGAGGCAATTGTGGTGGTATTGCTAATTCAACAAAGTCACGACCCTTGACAGTGGCATGACAATGGGGTCGCCCACATAAAGACTGACAATGACAGAAGCCATTCCAACCACGAAAGGCAAGGGTGTGCCAACCTGCACCACATAGTTTCAAGTTGCTAGCCACGTCCAAATTGCCATAATGTGGACTATCGTCAGCAGCAATCAAGAGTCGGTCAGCATGAATACACTGTCTCAATATCTCTTTTGTCTGAACAACAACTTTTCGACAGCTTGTTTCAATGAAAAAGAAATGCTGTTTGTTGGGAGAGAAGTAGTCTCCAAGGGTTTTAGAGGTCGAACCAAACTTATAGAGAGAGGAATGCACTTGTAGACCATTTGTTATTACTGCCACAACGTCTTCTATGTCCAGTGATATACCAAGTTTTGGTTTGAAATACAGGCGATAGAAAGGGTCACAAATGTCAATGATCACATCTTCCCCTGTTTTTGTCTTTGCAAACAAAGTACAGAGGTCTGGAGACTGGGTGCGTTCCTTCACTTCTAGCTTCAACAAATACACTGATTCTCTGTAGATGGTCATTGTGAGACTGAATAAATCTTTCACAGACCTTTCATATATATAATATGGTATGGCCCCTAGAACATGATAAGAAAAAACTACCTCGAACGTGACAACACTTACGACAAAATGCAATAACAATAAAAAATGTTTGTTTTTTTTCGAACAAGAGTTCACTTTATTTAAAATAACACTACACATATGACTGCTTTGCTTCTTTCTTTCGTGCTCTGACTTGCCTTGTGTTTGCTTTCTTCATTGACATCTTATGCATCAAAGTAGCATAAAATATTACTCTTTGATTAGACTCTTTTATGGCTCTGCTCAAACTCTGCTCGAGGTTTTCTATTACGTGATCATATCCAAGTACTTCTAGCACCAAGTCAATGCATTTGTCCAAGTCTTTCTTCTCTTTGCTATGGTGTACCCGTCTCCTTTTGTACTCTGCAAGTTGGTTTCGATAAAAAATGTATGTGTCTCGCATCTCTGTGCAAAACCCAAGATTATGGTGTGTGGAAGGTTGACATGGTATTGGTGGCTCGTTCACTATTACCTGTGGGATTGGAGACAAAACAGAAAAGAAATCCTAAATATCTAAATCTATCAAAACAAATTAGTGTGAAGTGGTATGTGATAATCACACAACAAACTTACTGATATACCATCATTTTCACTAAGTTCATCTACAACTGATGGTTCAGAATAAGAAGCCATGGCAAGTTGTTTCTTCCAAAACACACTGAGTAACTGATCGATAGCAGATGATAACACAACATAAATACCTTAGTTATTTCACGTGAAAAAAGTCTTACATCACATGGTCTAACAAAAAACTTGATTCATTGTCGATGTTGCAGCTGTCATCGTCGTCATCATCATCATCACCATCGTTGTCTGTTGTTGATGCCAAATTCAGCGATATGTGTGTCATTCCTTTTGATTTTTTTGATTTAGGTTTTTTGGATTTCCTTTCTGAACATAGAACCGTGTGCTTTCTCTCTCTGTTCCTAAGCAAGACCTCACCTGCAAAGTATCTGTCCATGTCCAATACTTTGTCTGGATGTGTGACTGAAATTGCTTTGGCAGTACACTTTGTTAATTCTACCAAAACAACACCGAGTATTGCACTGGCAACCAAAGCAATACCATAGGCTAACAAGTTATTTTCTGTGCTACTTTGACCAAACTGGGAAGTCGAATCGCCCTTATAAATATTATACAAGAGCGCAGGTCCCATCCACTGTGACAAGTCAAAAAGACGTCCCATGTTAGAATTTGTAAAGTTGAGCGGTTCGGTGTCAAAATAACAGGGAAAGTATTCCATGACAACAGACTCTGGATGTGTCGTTGTCACCAGTATGTCACCAGTGCATTTGTCGCATTTCACTGTAGCATTTGTGATGTTGGTTACTTGAACGTTCATCAAATTGAGATTTTCATCGGGTGACATACTCGCCAAGTAAATCAAAACAGGACGTGTCCCCATTTCTTCACCAGGACTGTCGAATGTGTACATTGACACGTTTCTGATAGAGATGTTAGACAGGGTTCTCAATGCTGTTGCTAATACCACTGGTGACTCCGTTCTGTGCCAACTGTCGTGTTTTGTTTCAAGAGAAGCCATGCATTCTGTGTTATTAATTGTCAGGTCACGAACTGACACATCATCACCCCTAATGACAAATAAACCACATGCAGGGCCTCTAGAAAAATAGGCTTCTTCCCCAAAGTCACCAACATCATTGTGATTGTCATTTGTTCCTTTTCTTTGCAAAAGGGGTTCGACAACACGTATGGTAGGCAAATTCTCACATCCTGGTGATACAGACACGTTTTCTTCCAATTCTATGAGTGACCCCCCTCTAAACGTAATGGGTTCTGTATCGTCTGGACATGTGCATTTCAGTTCTTTATCAAAGTTGTCACAGTTTACAAGAGTGTTAGGAATGATGAAATATTCACTTGGTGACAACTCTGTGTTTGTTTGTTCACATAATGTTGTTAATTCGTCAATGGTTCCCACACATTTTTTGTAGTCTCTTGTGCATTTCAATGAGTTTATTGTTGTGTGTGCACCGAAGAGAAAAAGGATGACCACAATAGAAGACAAGTGCATTGCATTGCATTAATGTTTATTGTTTTGCATATACTCATTTATACGTACTCTTTTGAGCATACACATACATGCCTGTGTGACCAAGCTCTTTAGACGTCACAAGTCGTTCCACATGTGCACTTGATGTGAGTTCCATTCCAAAAGGATGCATAACTTCCACAAGTGTTCCAACACACTTGTGTAGGACACAACATTGAAGGAACGAGTTTGTTCTTGTGCTGCAGTGCATGCACACAAATACCTTCCTTTTGATCATAGATGTAAGCACAGTGGTTCCCCAGGAACATACACCCTCTGTCTTGGACGACAGTAATGGTCTTTTCGGTATTTGGAGGTCTCATGCCTCTACAACGAAAGAGGGACAGTGGTTTGTCACACCTGTTCTGTGAATTACACGAAATCCAATAGAGTCCATGACTGTATTGTAGACATGCATTGTCGCCAACTGATGAATGAATACATGACTCTGGATACAGTATAGGTGACATTAAGTAGTCTTTGGAACCAACATACAGGTTTCCAATGATTACGATAGGACTTACATCTGTCTCTGATCCACATACGACAACAAAGACATATAATGCAAACAGGATTTGTAGCATTCCTCGGACCATTGCACTCGTGAGTTTTTATCCAATAGAAATCTAGCAACGTATATAGTCATTCAAAGACATTCTTGCAAGGTCTATATAAACGAAGAGAAAATGTGTTAACGTCACATGATCAATGGATGAGGAGGAAGCCTCCATATTGTTTTCACGCGATATTAGCCATTTTGAGCAATCAAACAAGACCTTGTTATGTTTGTCATTTCTCGTTGGATGTATTTTTATTGCTCTGGTAGCTGCAGTGCCTTATTACACTCCTGTCCATGTCGTATTCACTTGCAATCGATACAATCAAGAGATCGAAAAACACATTGTCTACGATCATAACAATAACAGTGTGAGTTGGTTTACAGAAGGAAAGTCTCATCTTAAAGCATTCGAAATAACGTCAGAGTATATTGATTTACAAAACTGTCGAATTGATGTAGTATCTGATTGGAGAATAGTGCACGTGACCCAATGTTTAAATTCCACTGCCACAAGCTGTTTCATCTGTCTGAATGATGTGACCATCTCTCTTTCAAATAACCTGTCACTGTATTTGTATATAAGATGTGATGCCAGTGACTTCAGATGGCCTATTCGACTGAAATCGGACCAATTCTTGTCCAGTCCAATTTTTTACGTGCAGAATGATGAGTACATGAGTTTTAGTGATGCAAATGTATCCGATACAAGACGTTATGTTATATTCAACAACTGAGGTTCATTTGCTTCCAGCCAGCAGTTCAGTATGAATTCAGTCATTTCTTGGGGTGACGTGCCACTTGTCAAATTTACATCAACTATTTTTTCCATATTGATAATAAGCCAGGACAAGTGTAGCAATCGCATTAGACGACTGGTAACACTGACTGTTTTGACATGAGATTCATGCAATGACTGAAACTGTTGTAGAAACGATTCAAAGGATGTGTACTCTAACCATTGCAATGCATTCATGTTTTGCCAAAAACTTATTGGGTCTGGAAGTGCTATGAGGTTTTCTATGTTAGACGTTCTTTCACCTGTCCACATGCACAAGGGTACTTCATTTGCACTTGTCCTCGAGTTTGCATTTGCATTTGCATATGCGAACACGTGTGTTTCCAGTAAATGGTACAGCTGCTGTTGTTGGACGTCTTTGGAGAACCATCGCTGATGTATGTCTTGAGCATGGTAATTGGTCGTCTGCTCAAAGTTGTCCTTCATAGAGAGATATCGAACCACGTCTTCCTTTGTCACATCACCGTTATTGCATTCTCTTTGAAACTGTGAGTCTTTCAAATACCCATCGCGGAGGGTGAGGTATTCATTTAAAGTCTGACCATCCATGGTTATCATGGGAGAAAGAAACCAACGTTATTGCAATAATTCACTTGCCTACTACATAGTTCAATACGACAAAGTAGAAGCAGAGTATCACACTCACTGTGCCATGTCCGACATCACACAGTATGTTGAAAGAGCTCTCGACCTGTTCATTCAGGGACCTTTTTTGGTCCAGAAGGAGGGCAAATTACACCTTGCTTGGCCACGCGATAATTTTGTCACGAGTGATTCTGTATTGTTGCCTGCAGAGACCGATAACTCTAGCTGTGGGTATGCTCCATACAAACTGATCAAGCTGATAGTGTGCAAGCGCCTTGAAGACCTTCGCTTGAAAGCTGCCATAGTGAGTAGGTTCAAGACGAGGTCAGATCGTGTAGGTTGTCAAGCAGTACGTGTAATTTTCGAACGCCTTTTCGTGGAACAGTATCCCAGCATGCACTGTGTGTTTTTCTCTGTCTTAGAAAGTCTGGATAATGCTGCAATGAGACGCAATGTGTATGCTTTTGCAAAGAAGCTCCAGATGGCATGTGATGACTACAGACACCAGTCGTCTGTGGTTAACAGGATGATCGGGACTATTTGGCTGAAAAACAGTCAGGAAGATCATTTCGTGAAAAATTTGAGAAAGGGTCATGGTATTTACGTTCGATGTATAGGCATCTCAAACCAAGTAATCAGAGTGCAAGACAAGTGGAATTACACATGGAAAGACTGCACCATCATTTTGTCTACAGGTAAAAAAGAATACGAACGAGTGGACGAAAGAATACGCTGGTTGTCAACTGCCTTTGTCAATTGCCCAGTAAACAGCTTGCCAGAAAACGTTCTCAGTATACTGTCATCAGCATGAACAGCTGCAACATATGGGACATAGTTTCCACTGTCGACATAGAAATGATTCTATTAAACAGTCCTATCGATCTGTGCTGTTGTATCAATTTGTCTGGCCTGGTAGGCCAGGTCATTTTCTCCTCTAGTCCTACTTGCCAATGTACAATAGCCCAAATGAAATTGCCCAATGATGATCCTTCGTTTTGTCAACCACAACTAATGGGTCATGCAACACTTCATATGATAGCAGATATGATAGCACCGTTTTCAAGTGATGTGACAATTGAGGAAAACAGTTTTGTTTTCAACAATGTTGTTCATCTCAGCCACGACGTGTTCTCTCTCATACTGAAATCACCATGTTTGAGTGCTGTGTGCAACCTACAACAGAGGACCTTCACAGTTACACAACACACAAAGATAGACATGACTGTGAGGTATGAAGATTTACAAAAAGACATTTTACTTTCCAAAACATTGTCACTTCTTGCCCATGATGCCCTAAGACGTAAAGAAAAGTGCAGGAAACACTGTCGTCGAATACACCCTTACAGAAAAAAAGATATACTCTTAAGAAATGTAGAAAGCACACGTGCTATTTACGGAAGAGAGTTATCAAGAATAAAATAGTTTTTATTGGTTACAAAAATGCAATACTGTTTGGCTCATATTGTAACAGATGTAAAAGAGAGTGTAGCTGACATCAGGAATCCAAAATACGATGTTCTTATCTCAGAAGTAGACAAATGGCGCCTAACGAATCTTCCCGTGAGATGGGAGCACGTTGTGGGAAATGAGAAAGACAAGTCAACCTCCAGTATTTTGTCAGACAAAGGTATAGGTCGTGTAAAAAACTGGTGGTTGGATTACTCGTATCCAAACACACCCTTTGCTGTTGCTGTGTTGCTAGAAATCACAGCTGAAGACTATTTGCAAAGTCCACTGAGAGAAATCTATGACAGCGTCTCTCTGAGCCAGGATGCAAACGATCGAGGTAGGTGTTTAGACGTATCAATGGTGAGAACTGGAGCAAGATCTGGGACCAGAGTGGTGTTCGTTAAGGACAAAGACAGCATAGAACGTCTTGGAAGAAATGCGTTCGGTTATGGATCACAGTATAAACGTAAAGGCAACTACAAAACCATCAAAGCTAGCATGAACACAATGGAGGGAAGAGACGATGGACTCCCTGATAACAAGGGCGACCACCACGATGCAATAACATGCGACATGGACGGAAGAAATAGTGAAGGAGAGACAAGTGAAGACGAATTGACAGCCAAAGAGTTGGCTCTAGTGGCCAAGATAGCCCAGGACCTCCCTGACAGAGAAGCATCGGATATGATTGACCTCATGCAACAGAGACAGACCCAAATGAATGGAATGGCTTGTAAATGGGACACTGTGACTCTGCAGTTGCAAAAATTCATGAAGTATGTTAGCTCCTTGCTTGACAAACAAGACACATTAGAAGCCAAAAAAAGGCGTGAAGATTTAGCCGAACTCCAACACAAAATAATGCGTCATCCACATGATGAGAAACACATCAATGCCTCTTTTGAAAAACTCACTGAAACATGTGAAAACGTATTTCAAGCATCAAAGATGGGTGGTAAACAGAAATCGTCCAACATACAAAATAAATTGAATGATTATTATAAACGTGTAGCCAGTAGGTTACAGAGAAAAGGATCAAATGCCATGTTCAATCTAAATACAGAACAAATGCAACGTTTAGAAAGACTGAAACAACAAGGTCAGCAAAATGAAAGTACACAATCTCTCAAGGAGTATATTTCAATGCTGGAAAAGGCTACAGACAATATGTTTACAGTGCAACAACAACAACAACAACAACAACAACAACAACAACAACAACAACAACAACAACAACAGCAAACCCAGAAGCCAGTGTTAAACCAACATCAGCAATATTCATCTCTTGAAGCCCCTCTTCCATACAACCCTGCCTTTCAAACACCTCCTGTTCAACCATATCCATACCTGGGACAATTGACCTGGCCAAACCAACCGGTCAACTTAATTCATCCACTACAGCAACAACAATGGCAACAGCAACAACTGTATGCAAATGGGCAGGCATATCCAAATACAATTGGACAATTTAGTCACACTGTTTCATCCAATGCACCCTTTTCACAAAGTACGATTCATCCAGCTTTAATTGACTACAACCAGCAGCAACAACACCAAACACCCACATCCTTACCACCACCACCTCCTCCTCCACCACCACAACAACAACAGCAAGCACCCCCACCCACAGTCCCACCCCTACCCCAACCACAACAACAGCAACCCTACCAAAAACCAAAAGAAACTCAAATCACAGAAGATAAGCAGACAAATGAAAGAATTGATGCAAGTTTCAACACCAGTAGTGTCAGTGACGGAAAACTAAATTACTGGAAAATGAGAAAACCCATCAGTATTACTGGTGCATTGCCAGAAAATTTGTATGAAGAACCACAGCAACCATTGACCAAGAAGATGTAACATTAACGTTGTGATGCAATTGTCTTTTGTATGTCATGTCTCATTACAATACACAAATCAAGGCTCCTCCTGTGCAGGGCCCAGTCATTGCTCTTGAAGCGGATAGAACATTTTTGTTTCAGAATTTCGACAGCAACCGTCTCAGTGACACCCGTGATGTTCTTTACCCTCGAGATGGAAATGTCAGTATTGTACCAGGCCAAGTATTGTTAGGTCGGAGAGATGCAATAACAGGAAAATGGGGTGTTGTACCATCGCCTGTTGGGCTTTCTAGAAAAACTTTGGATCATATGCAGGACATAGAACAACAGAGAAGTGAGTGGCATCTCGACCCTCAAGAATTCAAACTCGTTGGTATAGCATCTACCGAGAGCACCGAGTGGGAGAAGGGCAAACTGATGTCAGTGGTTTCCAAGTCGCCGAGCACGGGTTTCCTGCACACGGGTAGCCAATGGATTGCAGACGGCCAACTCGTCTGTGTTCGTCTACCTAGTCACGAAGAAGTGCAACAGCACCTCAATCGGTATGGATCAATAAAGTTCTCCACATTTTCCTGTGACAACAGAGACAGATACAGGAGCATTTACGACTTCATTGACTATTTAGGATTGAATAGAGGAACTGCTGCATTGTCGAACTGCAACGATAAAGAACAAGGTCTAAAAGCACTGACTAGCATATTGGCACAATGTGTCGAGTTTTCTCAAGCCCGCTGTCTACCTAACATGATGAACATGGACGAATTTCACAAGTGGAAACATTCTGCATACTCACACGAAATACCCATCGAATTGTACACAAACGAATCAAAAAGAATACCACTGCAGCATTTTCTACATAACGTCATAAAATTGGCTGACTGTCTGCAAGCAACGAATGATTACGTTGTGCTTGGAATGGCACGACAGGACATAAAACCCTATGAATATGGGAAAATCGAAATGTTTGTGTAGCAATAAAAACACATCAAACAATGAAAATGATGCCTTTGTGTGTTAGTTTATTGAATCAATAAAAAAACGACTTCCAAATGAGAATGCCTGTTGATCGTTTTCTATCTTCCCTTTTATTGGTCTTTGTTTTGGCCAAACTTTAAGTTCATACGAGAGATATGTGGTGACACACATCCCCACCGGACAGCACGGTCTCTGTCCACCCCAGAGTAGGTGATTGGGCATATTAGTTCATTTATGCCCAACGATTCCATACCGTGTATCCAAAGCCAATACAGGCAATGAGTATATTTATCACTATACACATCTGTGTGGTTACATTTTAAATGTCCTGTGTGTAGCTGATATACAGTATCATTCTTACAATGGACTGGTTTTTTATTGAGAGCTGTATTATCGCAGTTGATATCTGGATCTGCCATACAGATATAGCCATAACCTACATCATCTCTTCTGTGCATATTGTACATACACAGCCACATTCTACAATGCCTATTCATCAAAGTGTAACATTTTTGTTTGTTACATATGTCCTTCAATTTGTCTTTAAGGTTTCCACCTACATATGTAGCTAAAGTACACGAGTTGTTGACTTTCAGTAACAATGAGTCGGTTTGCACTTGTTCATGCGCATTTATATTATATGGGTCATGTAGACTGTAGTGTGGATTGTACTGATGTGCACCGTCACCAAGACAAAATCCCTTTGACCACTTGTAACAATGATCCCTTGATACCAATAGATTCATTGTATCCTCGTCAAAGTCTGCCCAATTTGTTGGCTTCAACATGGCTTCTGCTACCTCATCTATTTCTTGCTGATAACCCATCCCATGCTTTCCGATCCATTTTGTATATGCTTTTGTGAATTTAGTGATGTCTGCCACTTGGTAGTTATCTTTGCGATCAACTAGTTCTTTATCGTCTTTCATACAAAATTTAACGAGTTTTGTTGTGGGCGATAAATCATCATAGTCTGACGGACGTTTTTGTTGCATTCGTGATGGAGGCAATGGCTTGATATCATCATCGAAATTATCGTCTGAAGGTACATATCTTGCCATAAAGATGGCTTCTGCTACTTCAACAACATCGTCGATGTGCGTTGTGTCGGTATGTTCGGACATGGTTAATGCTTGTCAGAGAACTTCTGTAGGCTGTTTCCCTACTCGTTAAGAGTCAAAAAGGGAATGATCAAACACTAACAGAATCTCTTCCTTTTAAACATTCATGGACGATGCTACACAGCAACAACCAAGTGTAACACACGAAATTTCGACGATACGTTGAAGATATGTTTCATTTCATGACACACATCACTGTAAACCCTTCTGTATATAACCTAACTAGGTTTGTTGACCCAGAGCCTTACTACTCTACCAGTACCGATAACCGAATTGGTGACTCTCAATTTATTAAATGTTAATGAGTTTGCTTCTAACTTAAATCATTGATGGTTCCGATCATGCCTTGTCTACATATACGAGGTGTTGCAGTAAATATGGTCCACATGAGGAACAACCTGACGAAGGTCACTTTAATTGGAGTACTCCTGGCTGTAATTTCAATGATATTTATACATGTGGCGGTTTTTAAATTAACCAATCTATTTGACCGGACTCCCCGCATTGTAAGTTAATCTTTCTACTGGGTACTTGATATATGATTTGTTTGAACCGAAATACAGTAATGTTTTCTTTTCTCTTTATTACTTTATCAATCTATTCACATGACTGTCATCAAATAAACAAGACACTTTGAATTCTTCAGTGTTTAGATTCATTGTATTTGTTTTCTCTCGTATATTTTCAGAAACAATCAAGACCTCTAAACGGAAGCGCAATTGTCAATGTTATTGATCCACATTACTCAAGGTCAAATGAGTCCGTTAATGACCTACAAAATTCAAGGTCAATCGAACCTGTTATTGGCTTACACAATGTTACCGGATCTTCCAAGGAACATGGGAAACAGTTTGGTTACCTACAACCTCATGACCATTTTGTGGTACCCAACATAGCACATTTCATCTGGTTTACATGTCACCCATTTCGTTTTGAAAATCTTATCAGCATGCTGAGTGTACACAGGGTTATGAAGGCAGATAAAATATTATTCCACACAGACTGTCAACCTGAGGGCGAATGGTGGCAGGAAGCCAAGAAATTTATTCCTGCACTAATAATCCGTAACATGACAATGCCTACAGAGGTGTTTGGAAATAACCTTTCAACTAAATGGCCAGAGCATGCTGCTGATGTTGCAAGACTGCAAATTTTGATGCAGTGGGGAGGTGTTTATCTTGACTTAGACTTGTTTGTTTTAGCATCTTTAGACCCACTACGATATTACGACTATGTCGTAGGCAGATCAGACGATATTACTATATCAAACAGTATAATTCTGGCTAATAAAAACGCGACATTTCTGAAAATCTTTTACAACAGCTACAAAATCTATCACAGCGAATGTTGGACTTGCAACTCAGTTGTCAAGCAGCATAATTTGGCAAAGGAAAATGTAAACCTGTTGCACATCGAGCCCCAGAGCATGATAAAACCGAATTATATCAATTATGCACAAATATTCAATGGTAAATATAATTGGAGAGAAGAACATTTCACTGTCCATGTTTTCATGAGACTATATCGTTCAGCAAATGCAAATAAACCACCGTTTACCAAGGAAAACATTAAAACAATGGACAACGCTTTTGGTGAAATGTGTCGATATATATATTATGGGTCACCTGACTTAATTGATTCAAATGTTACAAAGTTATTATCATTAGCACCGCCTGCATTTTTTTAATATTATTACTAACGATCATACATGTTTCAGTATGAGATTGTTTGGTTTGCAACATGGCATCTTCTGGATTTACCAATGCACGCCATAGACAGGCAAAACCATTTGATGGTCAAGACGTGTTAGATATTGATATGTTGTTTTCTGGTGTGTTGAGAGATGGTTCGTCCGCTGTGGATGGTATTGGTGGAGGTAAACCTTCCTCTCGACCATTCCCCATGGATGCTGATTACATCGGATATCGCAATCAGGGACACACTGTAACAGACAAGGATTGGGTAGCATACAGAGATGTTGTTCTCAGTCAAAGAATACTTTTTGATGCCGTGGCACCTACAGATGGTGTTATAGGAATGAACAAAGACAAATTGGGATGGTTTTGTCCAGTGGTGATAATGAATGGGTTAAGTACATTTTCAATGGAAGAGATACTAGCACCCCCAGTCGTCATTGACAAGTGCACGGCCAGTTCGGAGCTGCAGACACTTGGAGCTGAGAAACAATCGCGCCAGTACACTATGGAAATGTATGGTATTGCCATTTCGTTATCCCCAGAGCTCATTCAACGGGCGTCAGATGAAGAAATCAAAAACGCCTTTAAAATGAAAGTGACCCAAGCAATTAACAGTATAGCAATGACCTTACAGCGAATAGTTTATGGAAGCATATTCCGTGCACCCACACTTGAGTATATGGAATTTCGAAACGTACGGAATGAGAGAGACATTAGCAAGAGATCTCTTTTCTATGGCACTATGCAAAAAAGAATAAATTTGTTTCTGGCATGGAATCTGAGGAGAACGAACAGACAGGCCATTTTAATTGATCTAGACAATAGTCTGAATTATTCCAGTCAGAACTTTGGTGATGCTGATACGATAATTTGTCATCCAGTGGCTGCAGGGGCGATGAGTACCATGGTCTTTGAAGCATCCGACTCTTTACAAATCTGGGACAATGACAGAGAAGTCTATTTCATGTGTACGTCCAAAAGTGGTACAGTCCTTGAAAGCGGCATTAAACCCAACAGTTATCTCAGTCACAAGGAAGGACCACCTACATTGGGGACCATGGTTAATGGGAAAATGAAATACATCATTCCGTGCCCTGATGCAAAAATCGATGGGCACACATATAATTTGAGTGAACTGGAAGCCCATTTCAAGAGCTTCAATGTGATTGGATACAATCCCTTGCTTCACCGACAAGGGGGTTTGTTTGATTTCAATGAAATAGCCTCAGTGGATTGGAATTCGATAATAGTGACTGATTTTGAAAAGAGAAGTGATTCTCGTATCACTCTAAGTGATATCATGGAGAAGAGTGGTTACTTCTTGCCAGAAACTTACAATGCCAGGGTATACAACAACCTATTGAACAGTGTAGATTTCATGGTATTGAGAAACATCTCACCTGAAGAGTATAACCAAGGTTTTGCTTTACCATTAGATTTGCGAAACAAACGTTGTCTGTTAGACCCAAGTCGCAAGGTATTCTATGATCCAGAGAGACGGAGTTTTCGTCCAAGTTTCACCTATGGACACAGTAACTTAAGTTCTTGTCCTGTGGACAGGGGTGATATCGTTTCGGGTATGACTATTATGTCCAGGTGCATGGTGAATGGCGAAGATGGTGAAGACGAGGACTTGTTATGTAACTACCTGAAAGACTGTCTCTCTCTCGAGTGGACAGATAAGGATTTCAACACACTGGATTTGTTTGACGCCACACGTTTCGAAGAAGCAATGGGCAACAATCAAGTGGAAAATGTAGGAAGGTTGAGTGAAGCTGTGATTGGTGATGTCAGATCTAACAATGGCTTAACACATTTCACTAATTATGACCAACTTTTGATGGTGAGACATTTCTGTCAGCTGGTTTCAAACAGAGAAGGCAAGACAAAAGAAAGAAATGACAATAGTCTAGATCCATTGGAATCGGCCATAATCAACATTACAATCATATTGGCATTTGTTGAGACACTTTATGAAAAGTACAAGAGCATAACGAGGGCAAGACAAGACACCACGCACAGTTGGCTCTTTCACCAGTTGGGTCACACTACTCTCCAAGAAAACTTCAGAGACCATTCACCACATGAGGAGCACATGGATATTCAGCTCCACAAGGCTTCCCTTTATCACAATGTTGTTCTCCGATCGTTTTCACCTGTCGTCTACATTGCTGGTTGCAACAGTCTGGAGGAAGCTTTGGGCAACAATCTGGTTAGGGTTGTCGACCATGTCAACATCAACTTCAACGAGGAAGTGTACAATTACAACAGTAACTTCAAATCACTGGTGGCTCGCAAGACTTTTAACACTATAGCTGACCCATCATTCATCCAACCACAACATAAATTCCTTGTATCTGTCTACTGCCCGTTATTGTGTTACAATGAAGGAATGTGTAGCGAAGAGTACGCAAGAGGTGATCACTTTCTTAATGACAACTACTCGTACAGAACCGATTGGATATGTTCTTCTGCATATGGGTTATTGGTGAAATGTTTCACACTTCTCTTCATAAGCATGTTGCAAAACCCTGCAACTACCAGGGCACTTGGCAATGCAGGCGTGTATTTGAACACGGGGTTCCTGTTGTTTCGCACAGTGCAGCAAACGACGTGTGGGATAGCTATGGCAAGGTCGGGACGACAGAACAGATACCTATTTTGTGGAAACTGTAAAACAGACAGTTACCACACCAACTCGTCTAGCTACATGACAAACATACGTTTAGAGGCAGAGGCAGTGGACAAAGACCCAATTAACAACACAAGAGTTCAACACCATGTCGCAGGCCTGGGATATAGAGGTGGTATGGGTACAGACATATGGGACCCTTTCAACAAAGACAGTAAAGGTGACTTTGTGGCCGTGCCCATGTGTCCTTCGTTAGACATTACAGAGTGGAGTCACATACAACCAGTCAATGGACGCGTTTCCCATTCTGATGGCAACACAGCAAAGGGTCCGTGTACAATTGACGAGGTTCAGGACTTCTTCACAAACAACCCTTGGGGCACTCTAGGACTGTCAGAGGCACAGGTCATTTTAGGAAACATGCGCCACCCTCTCTGGTCTTTTCAGGAAAGCCAGTATGGAACATACAAGAGTTTTCTGCAGGCCAAGGCACCAATCACACAGTTCAAAGTTGGTATTGATACTTTTCACCGGCCAGTGGATACCAATGGTTTCCACAATGAATCTAACATTGCAGTTCAAGGAAGACAGTACCATGACAACATGAAATGCGACCTTGCATATAAGACACTGAACAAAGGCTACTATGGAGAAAACGAGCATAGTTCAAACACTTTCCAAGATGTCCTCAACATTGCAACAGTTCGCGAAGATGAAGGAATGGTGTTGATGGACCCTAACACATGTCAATTGTCTACAAAAAGAACCGATCCGTATTTCATTGAAACTGGAGCTCGCAAGAAATTTAAACCTCTAGGGCAACCGAACAACACTTTTGTCATACGCTGACATGTACCATTAACTTGACAAATGCATGGCAAACTACATAAATTGCTCACACAAAAGAATCTTATTTTTTAATTTTATTTTTTTTTATTGAATAAACGTTTTCTCTTATTCATACCCTAAAATCCATGAGAATGAATCTGTGGTTTTGGAAAAACAGCCCATAAAGTGGATGTAAGTGTATCTTTCTTGCATGGAATGTATAGCGACCAAAGCATAGACTCTGCCGAGACTGTATGTGTTTGCTAACATGACAGAACCGATTTGAGCCTGGAGCACGGCTTTAGAGAAAAACGAACGTTTGTATCGAGTGGTTTTGTTTTTCTTTGCTGATTTGTGCTCTTCAATGATATCCCGGTGACTCCTTGTTGTTGTCTTGAGTTCGATAACAGTATAATGTTTGGTTTCTACATGAAAAGCAACAATGTCAGTCAAAGCTACACTTGCCTGGTTCATTCCATGCCTAAAATTAGTCACGGGTAATTGACAAACGAGTGGAAGGTAACCTTTTTTTTTTAGTGTAGAGAGGATGGTTTGAACAGATGGGCAATGTGTTACGTCATTGTGTTTGATTTTAGCTTGAACTTTTAAGTCTATGGCTTTACCAACATTCATGGCAGCATGCGGATGAAGTCCAGATTTAGAACATTTTTTCTTTTTCCAAGACCGACGATGGAAATACTTCAGGGGCGTATGGTGTGGGTCGATTTGTTTCGTAAGTCCTAACAAAGGAGTCCCGTCTGCATAAAATCCGCCTTTACCTCTGACAATGCTATATTTTTTATGTTGGAGAAGGTGGTCCAACCGATGATTTCTCAAATCTCTAGAATCTAAATCAGCTAAAAACTGCGTTCGTGTCATTGAGGTGTATTACTTCTATTAACGTGGGTTGTTTGAGAGGTCATTAGTAGTAGCTCTGAGCAACATGATTTCGACCAGGAAAGTTGGTAAGAGTGCTCGTCCTAGTACTTTTGGGGGCAGCAAGAAAGGCATTAAAACTCGTGTGCAACGAAAGTTTAGGAATGTGTTTGATCGTACAATTGACAGTTTCAGAAGATTAGATGATGAAATTATTGACTGCTACAGGGAGAAGGGCCTGCGAGCTTGGCACGATCACATACTGCTCAACTTACAAAAGTTCATATATGCTGTTTTTTTCACCATTGCCGCTGTGATGCTGGTAGTCGAAGGGAATATGGCAGGTGGTGATCCTTGCAAAATGACTGACTTGTACGGTATTTTCAAATTCTGTATTTATCCAATGTATTTGGATTTCAGCATGACCGTATTGAACGTTTTGTACTTGATTTACCGTGGTTTGAAGGGTGAAGACTCGTTACTTGTAGCCCTGAATGAACCCATGTCATGGGAACGTATTGCTGTACATGCTTATCCATTGTTAGTTGTGGCTATCTGGACAGTGACTGCACAAAGCGTGCCAATGTGTTTCTTGACCACTGAATACAGGGATTCTGGCTGGTGTCAAGTCTTCACATCTGGTGTGGTCAAGGCATTGCTAATAGCTGTGCTAGTGTTATCTTTCATACACTTGTTCACTCACATTTACCACCACAGAAAACTGACAAAAGAAATAGATTTGCGAGGTACCAAACAAAGTCATGACATGACAATGACTGATTTGAGTGAAACAAAATCACTGCTAGAGCCAGAGGCTGTTATGGATGCCGATGAAGGTTTATTCCCAGGCGACCATTCACAAACATACAGATATTAAAACCTGTCGTACACACTGAAAAAGACATCGTGTTGTAGTGTTATTTGTTTTAAAAGACATCCATATTAGCGTGTGTCGTATACTTTTGGAAAACGAAAGATGGAAAGTGGTGTGTTGTACCCAGATTTAGACAAAACTGTATTGAGGGGGTTAGGGGGTGGATCGAGTAACAAGAGCTGCTGTTTAATGTCTCTAAACAAGTCCCTTGAAAAGACGTGGAGCAGGTTAAAAGCTGTCGACCCCATACGGATCGACAATTTTCTCGAAAAAATATTCAAAATAACAAGTAGCCAAGACTGTGTAACACTTGTCGAAATAGCAAACTTGGCTCGAGAAGTCCCTGTTGTGCAGAATGGCAAACCATGTAACCTGTATGACATAGTCAGGGAAATGGTCATGCATCAAAGGGAGTTTGTTGTCTATGGTGTATATTCCAACAGTAGTGCGTTCAACAGTGTCTGTACAGTGAACAACAATCCTCTGTTGGATGATTTCTCGGAAGGCAAAAGACTTAAAGGTGGTAGCAAAAGTATACAGACGTCTTCAGTGTGGCATGAAAGACTGTGTGACATCAACGGTTTAGATAAATTTTACACCATCAACAGACTTGATGGGACCATGACTATGGCCAAAACCTACCTTGATGCTCCCCATTCCCTTGTGGTTGGTAGCCCTCCTCTCATGGACAAAACGTGGCAGGCACTAAAGGGCATGTTGAATTCTGGCCAGTGTATTTCAGTTGATGAATTAAAGGAGGACGGTTTCTGTTTTCAGGCTTATGTGTTTTTGCTAGGTAGACTTCGTTCATTTCTAAATTGTCGTCAAGGTAACAACAAAATAACCATTCTGCCAAGAAGAGAAGAAACACTCTTAGCCAAGATTCCAAAAAGCATTGTAACAGACAGTGTCATGTTTGTATCTGAAGAAAAGCATGGTGTTGTGTCATTCAAAAAATTGATAAAACATTTGCAGCAAAGATATGAAGTCGAAAGTGCCATTGGTATCGAACTGTACCTCTTGGCACATGACTGGGCATCTGCTAACGTCAGAGTTTTTATGAAAGGGGACCACCTGAGTCATGGCGATCTAGAATTCGAAGATCAGCCAGAAGAGAGGAGATGTGTGTTATCATTACTACAGACATTTGAACCAACAGCAGATGTCAGAAACCATCCAAAAATTGCAGACGTGCTGTTGGGCCTTAGATTCAGCTGTAGAATGCGAGACTGCAATGACAGGTTTGCTAATGAAAGGTATGTAACACGTCACCTGTTTGAAAAGCACGGGTTGTCTGAGCAACAAATTGAGGAAACGCATGCACTGGACACTTGTGAAACGGCTAACTTTTACAGGTTTTTCGACGAGTGTAGGTGGTTGGACAGAAACGAACGACTTCGACACAGGGAAGCATGCAGGCTGCTACCCAGCCTTACAGAAAAAAGTAAGGAGTTTGTAAAAATGCATGTGCAAAACACAGTGAAAAGAAACGGGTTAAAAGTGGAAATAAAGCGGTTGAGAGAGTTTATGCAGAAATCACATGACACCGATGTTATAACACTTTTGAAAAGGACTTTGGCCAGGCGACAACAACATCTTGACATCAGTATGTCTCGCATGTTATCTGAAGAAGAATTTGAATCTCTGTATAACATGTGGTTGGGTGTGATCAGAGACAGAACAGAGGAAAACAATACTATAGCTAACTTTCAACGAGAGTGTGAAGAGGCTGTATCGTTAAACCAATCGTGGAAAGCATTCAACCTGGCAGAAACGGATTTTCAGAACTCGCTAGAAAGATGTGGTGGCAGAGACTTTAGTTCTACATCCAATCAGGTCCTAGAAATGGAACTAGTAAATGATGCAAACGACCCACAGACAGGAAGTCTGCGCTCATCCATTCTAACTAACAGACTCATCCAGGGTCGAACATCACCAAGCAATGACAACACAGATGCAAAGAAAATGTACTTGACCAAAATGGTTTCCAGTGTCAAAGCTTATCCATCAAATCATCCCGAAACAGATTTCTTGCAGCTGTCGACAGCAACTGACACTAACATCCATGATAATCCCAGACAAGTGAAAAGAAAACACGATGACGGGGTTATCAAACTTCGCTTTCCAGCCCAAGGCAACAAAAGCAGAGAGAAATCGAGCATGTTCCCAATGGAAAACCCGTCCCTTAAGAAACATTTCTTCAACCAGATCGATCAACTTAAACCTGCTTGTGACGACAGCAATGATGAGTTGATTCTGTTAGAGCCAACGAAAATCAAAGTCCACGGATCTGATTGTTTTGTGGACGTGTGCAACATCATGGAAAAAATAGTAACTGTAGAGAATCCTGAACACAGCAGGGCATTTGAAATGAAGACTCTAATCGTGCAAACACTGAACAATTTTTTCCTTTTGAGCCAGAAAGGAATACTGTTTCTCCAACAACACATACAGTCGCAAGTGTTGGTCAAAAGCTTGGGAAGCCCCACTACATTTAGACAGACATGGATTCAGTGTTTACAGCAATTGTTTAAACTTCTCAACGAAAACGAGAGAGGTCATAAGAATTCTTTTTTCCTGAAACGCTACTTTAAACGAAACGACCCATACAAGTGCATTGTATATGTTGACAGAGATACAGCTTACGACGACATTGTAGCACAATGCAGTGGAGACAGTTGCAGAGTCAGTGATGATGACAGTGACAGAGATGACAATGATGAGGAAAGACCCCTTTCAAATCGAAAGTGGGAGAGAGCAGACTGTGCACTATGTTTGGAACCTTTGGGACCCAACAGGGAACTGCAGGGCCTTAACTGTGCTGGCCAGAGACTCAGAAAGCGTCTAGGTGTTGACCAGTCAGATGACGAACTGATTCGTTATGCAAACAGTCAACACCAGTCCGACGACTGGAACGGCTGTCACTTGTTTCACGAGTCATGTCTGCAGGAGAATTTAAGAGTAAATGCCATGGACGAAGAAACGTCTCAATTTTCATGTCCAATATGCCGCACTGCAATATACCAAAGACAACAGTTGGACATCATTCAGTTCAAACTATGTACAGACACGAAGATATCACAAAATACATTTGATGTGAAATCTATGTCAAATGCACGTGAAACTGTGAGTCTCAAACTTCAGAAAATACAACTTTCATCGTCACGGGACATTGGGGATTTGAAGTCCACCATACGGAAGTCGCTATCTCGTCCACCACTCAAATACAATGACAAAACTCAACCCAAGTACACACTCAAAGAGTACACAGAGTATTTACCACGAAGAGTAGAAGAACGAAATGTGCAGAACCTTTTCGATAAAATGTGTTCTAAAAATGTAATCGAATACACAGATGAATTTGCCATGCAACAAGTTAAAGTGAAACCAAAATTTCGCTATAATGTAGATGCAAGCATGAAATTCAAGAATGTCGAAAGTTTAAGCGAAGAGTACTTCCCACAAAGACGAACCGCGGAATACCTGCATTCTAAAAAAGGATTCGAAAACACAGTAGAATTTGCCATGCCAAAAACAAAAGAGAAACCAAGATTTCGCTACAATGAAGACACAAGCATGAAATGCAAGTACGTCGAAAGTGTAGATGAAGATGAAGAGGAAGACAGAACAGTACAAAATACTTATCCCGTGCCAATTTTTTGAATATTCATTTGAACACAAAATACAAAAGTTAATAAATGAATACACAAACAAAAAATGGTTTCTTTTTTTGACTTTTTCCCCCTCTCTTATCTAGGGTTCTAATCTTAACAACTTAGCTAAACCGTCCACGTGTTGACGGACAGTTTTCCATGTGAAGTCACGTGTGTCAGTCTTTATTAAAGAAAGAAAAGTTGCCACTGCTCTTCTCAGTTCCATATCTCTTGAATTGGCCCTACAGGAACCGTAACACAAATGACTAGGTCTGCAGCATTTGGCATGATTTCCATCATGTAAATACAATTCGCATCTCACAGGGTGATGTCGAACCACGTGTCTCTCTAGATTGTCACCATTGTGGGAAAACAAATCAACTGGCCTGAAGCCCGAATACTTCCACAGAGCAACTTTTCTGTAAGTGGCACTTTGGGGAGAAAGCCAGCAGCCACTGGGTGGAAACACGTCACATGCAGAGAAAGTCTGAAGAATGTAGTCAGAAAGAGAACTGGGGGTTCGACGAAGACGCCGCGCGCTCGATTCCACATCAATCATGTCAAAAATGGGGTTGTAGAAGTCACCGAATTTCTTACAAAGTTCTTCATGTACATGTAATGTGTACTCATTGTTTTTGCATTCTGGCTGGAGAACAAACGGTAACATAGAACAAGAGATGTCCCTGTCTCTTTCCCACTGCAGGAAATCATTGTCATACAAAGGAGCTTCAACAGGTTTCCATTTTCTCATTACCATAAACCTTGTAGGAGACAAAAGTCTCACTTGTTTGACAAGACGTGGATTGAACAATCTCCAGACAGTCTTCCCGGGGGATTGACCTATATTTCTCATGAGTGCGTCGTATTTGCAAGCTGCATTGGTGAGATCGATATGATGGTTTGATTTTCTTTCGTCCAAAACACAGTCACTCTCAGTCCAACACATGTCGAGTGCAACGTCATATTCAGGCAAGTCTATTTCAGAAGCAAATACGACTTTAGGTGACTGACGACCACTTAGACCTAAAAAGGCTTCCGTTTTACACTCTGCTCCAACTGCTCTCTTAGCATACAGCACTGATGGTCGAGGTTCTTTGTTAGTAGGTGTTGGAATTGGTTGAGGTCTGACAGAAGCAAGTGGTTTGATTGATTGCCCACTACCGTCATCCACTTTCAAACAAAGGTCACTCAACATATCAACCACTGCATCGTATTTGTCGTATTTGTCATATTTATTTTCGTCATGGTCCTTTCTCGCGACAAGTCTTTTTGGTTTTGTTTCACAACCCTTGTAGGACAAATGAGCCATCGTGGTTTAATTCCACTTATTCACACGTTCATTCATACCTACTATTTACGAACAACATCATTTTGCTAAGGAACGAGAAAGGATGGAAGACAAAGGGAGTGATAATTGGATAACACTCACTGCATGGCACATACCAACATCTGTGTTTGTAAGACTAGACTGTGACATTGATGATATTAGGTTTGACACATACGAAGAGGCACTGACACTGACAGATCCAGACAATCCCTATCAATGTGCATATTCAAACATACCAGTTTACTCTGCAAAAACAGGAAAACGTATAACTGTTGATATCAGAGACTGTTCATTTGATTTGAAAACTGACACATTCGATCACTATGAACACTACCATCGCACAATGTTGATGCTTTTCTCACATCTACCATGGCTTGTTACATGCAATGGGCAGACATTACGATTGCCATTGCCGAGGGAAGCTGCTCCATTCAGGTTCAGGTCTATTGAAGTGTCTGCCAAACAAATGACTGAAGGTTTACACGAGTTCCCAGCTTTGAGGTTGTACCTAGAAAACAAAAACATGCAGCTAATACAATCAGTCGACATGCCAAAAGTGATCATACAGTTGAAACGAAAAGAAACCAAAAAGGGATTCAGACCTCTACTGAAGGGGAAAGCCAAGTCCATCAACAACATTGAATGTATGACATTAGATAGCATAATAAACGAAGACACCTTGGCAAGAGTCTTGAAATCTTCGGGCTGGGATTTAGCCTACTTGGACGATTTCCACAGAGCATGCCGTGGAGTGTGGAAAAGTTTCAGGTCTATGATGATCATAGGGCAAAATAAATTGTGTACGGAAATTCCAATATCGCCACTTGCAATGTCACAAAAGAATGTATAAATGAGTTGTAAGGTTATGAAAAATAAAATAAAAATGAAAACAAAATGAGAGAAGTTTGCATTTCAATATTGATTCTCCTCTGTCTTTCTCTGACATGGATCATTGAAGTTCTCATTCAAATAGACATCTATCCCCTTGTGGATTGGCAGGTCATTGTACCTGCCACCAGCTATTATCTTCTGGCCAGGTTTGCAACTGAAGCCCATGAAGTCAGAGATTCGGTCACTTATCAAGTTTTCAGCAAACTGGCTTGGTTAAACTGCATCGTCCTTTTTGTGAGTGGTAATTTGTCACTGCTTTACAACATATTTACCCACTTGAGTGTTTGTGCCTTGTCAGACGGTGACCACATAGCCATTGCAAAACAGGCATTCGGCTGCAACAATAACACCCTGAGCGAATGCCACCAAATCATCACAGACGGTCCTTCAAGACTTGATATCGAACACCAGCGGTGTCCCGAAGTTCGGTTAGGTAATGGAGCATCTGCTTTGTATTACTTAACAATGTGTGTATTCAGATACATTCCAAGTGGCATTTTACCGCTTCTCTTGCACATACGCACGAAAGGACGTCCAAGATGTGTGACAGACAGTCAGTTTTGCATATACGAAGGCAATATCAAAGAGTTAGCCTATGGTGTCATACCGTTTCAACGCTATCTTGTGGCCACTGTTGTGTTGTGTGCATGTCTGTTTGTGGAGGCACTGCCAGGGTATGAAAGCTACAGTATGATCAGTTGGTTACCCACTATACCCTTTTTGGCCTGTTGCCTGCTCAGTTACTCTCTGAGAGAAGACAAAGGAAGAAGACTTGTGTCCAATGCAAAACACAACGATGCAATCAGACGATGCTTATCTATGGTCACGTACACAATAGCCATAACATCTGTTGCTTTTGCCCTGCTCGATTTTGCAAAACGAGGCATATTTTTGTTAACAGGTCCTTGTTTATTTGACAACACGCATTTATTCCCAGAATGTTACAGGTTAGACAGTAGTGAGGAGGAATGCATGGAGGTTATTCTTCGAACGAGTCCAGCAAGAACAGACGTGTACAACTGCCCTAAAAACAGACTAGGTCCCTTTTGGTCAAAAGTGATGTACATGTCGTGGAGCATAAGGGTGTTTTTCCTTGTTTTTTATCACGGTATTTTAATAGGCGTCCATAGCCACTACGAGCCAGTATCCATCAAGTCGGCACTGTCCATGGCATCTTATGGTGGAAAACTACCCCCTGACATAAAAGTGTCCAGGCCAAAAGAACAAACAACAAAAAAAGATAAAAATCCAGTCAATAAAGGAGACCAACCCCTTCCATCCACATCATGTTCCAATTTAAGAGAAAGGACAGTAGAAAAACTAGTGTAGGATTTTCGTGACGGGAAAATCTATACTAACGTAAAACAAATTGGAAACTTTTAAAAGAAAAGAGAGAAATGAAGGTGTTGTCTTTGTGTGTTTTAATTCTAAGCATTCTCGTGTACATGGTTTCATGTGAATGTGTTCCTCGAGATGATATCTATGTCTTACCCAAAGACTCGAGGTCATTGATTGCATTTGGAGACATAGCATGTCATACAACGTGTACTTGCGACGATACGGCATGTTATAAATTCGGTGATCACATCAACACAACTAAAACTTCCACACATCAGTTTCAGATGTTCTATGAACATCAATTGTGTACCTGTCGTTGTTCACAAGGACAGGGTACTTTTCAATGTGGCGAAACACAGCCTGTAGAGATGTATCGAGTTCAATATTTGTGTCCTACTCCCAACGGACAACAACACACAACAACACCAACCCCTATCACAGAAAAGAGAAGCGCATCAACAATTCAGCCAAAAAATGGTATTATGGTTTCATCATCACCATGTGTTGCACAGTGGTATTGGCATAAACGGTGGACAGAAGATGTTGGTAGACCAGAATGCATGGCTCTCGACGAAGGGGAGGAGTGTGATTGTTTCAATGAAACTGCCAATTGTCCAGTATTACCACACGACATGAATCAAACAGACACATGTCTTCAACATATGCGTTTCACAGCACTGGATACTCATCCAACGTACACTTGCAAAGTCAAATACTGTAACTGTTTGTGTCTGGACAAAGGTAAACAAAAAGGCGTCTGGGCATGTCAGCTTCCTGTAAAACAAATACTTGGCAAATTAATCTGTCCCAAAAAGCCGAAAACCAAACCAAGTGAGAGTAACATAAGGAATACCAAAACTGGTGACAACACCAATACCAACACAGAGAGGAAGAGTGGAGAAAATATTGATCGTCACAAACAACACAACATAATTGGGATAGTCATTGGAGTAATCATCGGATTGACGTTTCTAATTGTGTTTGCCACTTTGACATATAATTTAGTCATTCGGATCAAACATCATCAAGTAACATTATCACACACAACATAGTTCTGGAAGTAATGTATTTATGCAATATATATATATATTGTGATAAAATAAAATACAAAAGAATGGAAGAGAAAACTCGTTTACTATTCCTTTTGGTATTTTTGACACTTTGTCTTGCATTCAGTGAGAAGATCAGTGACATACATTTTTATGATGTAACCCAAACACCGTGTGCAAGCGGCAAAGGTTTTCTCATTGAAAACCTTGCTACCAACAATAGCAACTGTCTGTGTAGACAACAAGGCAGGGTTGGAGAATCTTGTGAAATGCAGCTCCCTGACCCATCTTGTGGCATTTGGCCACATGGCGGTGACGGAAAGATAATACCACAGTGTATGTCAAACAGCAATGGTTGCCCATGCAGTGATGGTCAGCACCTTGGCACATGCAGATTGTCAACTGATTGTGTGTATTACGGTAGGCAACGTATCGTATGCAGCAATAGACATTGTGAATGCAACTGCAACAGCACATCAGGCGAATATTCTCTATCATGTTCACTGCCCCAAACAACCAGACTGATTGTGACACTTAATTGTAGGTTTGCTTCTGTTGAGGAAGTCAACTGTAAATCATGGGACGTGTTTTCGCAGAACTGTACAGATTATGAAACATTCTCCACGTCAGATACATGCTTTTCCTGGATGACGGATAGAACACTAAAAACCTGTCATATGGGAGAGCTGTATGAGAATGGTACACAAGAATGCCATTGTGATGCTGGGACGACAGTCACACAAGAGAGGGAATCATGTATATCTACAGACATGTGTTTGAGGCATTGGAACGGAAGTGCCTTTCAGTGCAGACGTAATAACTGTGCGTGTGACTGCAGGCTCAAGCACCTTTATTGTCAAAACAGGTTCAACGAGTGGGCAACAAGGGACATTGTCTGTCCTACATCACTAAACACTCTACATACACTTTCCACATTACAAGCAACATCATCCATTCTGGAGGAAGACATGACTCAAATGTCTACCACTTCACGTGAAACTGAAACAACGTCGTCACCACAAGGTACGTCCCCTACATCACGTGAAATACGTGAAGAGGTAGCAGCAATTGAAAATACACAAGACGAAATAACATTATCACCTTCCACATTACAAGCAACATCATCCATTCTGGAGGACGACATGACTCAAATGTCTATCACTTCACGTGAAACAACGTCGTCACCACAAGGTACGTCCCCTACATCACGTGAAATATCAACCACAGCTGAAATACGTGAAGAGGTAGCAGCAATTGAAAATACACAAGACGAAATAACGTTATCACCTTCCACATTACAAGCAACATCATCCATTCTGGAGGACGACATGACTCAAATGTCTATCACTTCACGTGAAACAACGTCGTCACCACAAGGTACGTCCCCTACATCACGTGAAATATCAACCACAGCTGAAATACGTGAAGAGGTAGCAGAAATTGAAAATACACAAGATGAAACAACGTTATCACCTTCCACATTACAAGCAACATCATCCATTCTGGAGGAAGACATGACTCAAATGTCTACCACTTCACGTGAAACACCATCTAGCAGTAAGACAACGTCGTCACCACAAGGAACATCCTATACATCACGTGAAATATCAACCACAGCTGAAATACGTGAAGAGGTAGCAGAAATTGAAAATATACAAGACGAAATAACGTTATCACCTTCCACATTACAAGCAACATCATCCATTCTGGAGGACGACATGACTCAAATGTCTATCACTTCACGTGAAACAACGTCGTCACCACAAGGTACATCCCCTACATCACGTGAAATATCAACCACAGCTGAAATACGTGAAGAGGTAGCAGAAATTGAAAATACACAAGACGAAATAACGTTATCACCTTCCACATTACAAGCAACATCATCCATTCTGGACGACGACATGAATCAAAGGTCTACCACGTCACATACAACACCATCTAGCAGCATGACAACATCGTCACCATATACATCTCCAACTTCACAAGAAATATCAACCACAAATGAAATACTTGAAGAGGTAGCAGAAATTGAAAATACACAAGACGAAATAACGTTATCACCTTCCACATTACAAGCAACATCATCCATTCTGGAGGAAGAAATGACTCAAATGTCTATCACCTCACGTGAAACAACGTCGTCACCACAAGGTACATCCCCTACATCACGTGAAATATCAACCACAGCTGAAATACGTGAAGAGGTAGCAGAAATTGAAAATACACAAGACGAAATAACGTTATCACCTTCCACATTACAAGCAACATCATCCATTCTGGAGGACGACATGACTCAAATGTCTATCACTTCACGTGAAATAACGTCGTCACCACAAGGTACATCCCCTACATCACGTGAAATATCAACCACAGCTGAAATACGTGAAGAGGTAGCAGAAATTGAAAATACACAAGACGAAATAACGTTATCACCTTCCACATTACAAGCAACATCATCCATTCTGGACGAAGACATGACTCAAATGTCTACCACTTCACGTGAAACACCATCTAGCAGTAAGACAACGTCGTCACCACAAGGTACACCCCCTACATCACGTGATATATCAACCACAGCTGAAATACGTGAAGAGGTAGCAGAAATTGAAAATACACAAGATGAAACAACGTTATCACCATCCACATTACAAGCAACATCATCCATTCTGGAGGAAGACATGACTCAAATGTCTACCACTTCACGTGAAACACCATCTAGCAGTAAGACAACGTCGTCACCACAAGGTACACCCCCTACATCACGTGATATATCAACCACAGCTGAAATACGTGAAGAGGTAGCAGAAATTGAAAATACACAAGATGAAACAACGTTATCACCATCCACATTACAAGCAACATCATCCATTCTGGAGGAAGACATGACTCAAATGTCTACCACTTCACGTGAAACACCATCTAGCAGTAAGACAACGTCGTCACCACAAGGTACATCCTATACATCACGTGAAATATCAACCACAGCTGAAATACGTGAAGAGGTAGCAGAAATTGAAAATACACAAGACGAAATAACGTTATCAACTTCCACATTACAAGCAACATCATCCATTCTGGACGACGACATGACTCAAAGGTCTACCACGTCACATACAACACCATCTAGCAGCATGACAACATCGTCACCATATACATCTCCAACTTCACAAGAAATATCAACCACAGATGAAATACTTGAAGAGGTAGCAGAAATTGAAAATACACAAGATGAAATAACGTTATCAACTTCCACATTACAAGCAACATCATCCATTCTGGACGACGACATGACTCAAATGTCTACCACGTCACATACAACACCATCTAGCAGCAGGACAACATCGTCACCATATACATCTCCTACTTCACAAGAAATAACTTCCACTATGCAAGTACCATCTCTTTCACCGGATGTAACATCTCATAAAGCATTGTCGACGGTTGGAGAAACATTGTCAGAGATATCTTCAAAAACTTTTAATAAAATACAACAAACAACGTCGACAGGCAAAATGACAATGACAAATGTACATTCGACATTGCGTCCTTCGAGAGCGGATAAGACAGGCAGTGTGTACCTTTCTACAATAACAGCAATTGTTTTTTGTGTTGTCATTGCATGTGCAATCACATTCATCCTATTTTTACTCGTCAAAACCAGTCGCTTTCACCATGGAACAAGTTAAAGTATAATAAAATAAAATAAAATGTTAAAAAACAAAAGAATCCATCTCTGTTGAAATGTGTGTGTGTGTGTGTGTGTGTGTGTGTGTGTGAATTACATAAGAATAAAAGCACTATAAAATACACTTTGTTATGTGGTTAATAAAACAGATTTATTTTCGAATTACAAGGCTTATTAAATTAGGCCTTCATTTGTCGCATTTCATTTGTAATAAGTTGCATAAAGAGAACAAATTCTTCCATGGTCGGTTTTTCTACCAACGAGTTTTCGACTCAACGGTCTTCATACTTTGTGCTTTTCATCATCACAAGGAAGATGTCTGTCATAGGGAGAGACTGTCAGGAAAAACGCTGTTTCTCCTTGACGTAATCTGTGAATGGAAGTTCTGTACGCCTTTGTCCACCATTCGTTTTTTCTTCATCGAAAGAAATGCCCACATGAATGCTGTAAGTTTCTTCTCCCTCGCGTAACAAAGAGCGACATGTGCACGTATTTATGTGATAAATATATATATATATATATATATATACAAACAAATTTTCTGGTGTTTTTTTTTTCATCCACGCAAGTAAAACACATTCGTCACGTCTTTTATGCAAATTACGACGGTTAGTCCACGGTTATAAAAGAAGGCAAGGGGTGATCTTTCCTCATTATCAACTAAGTATGAAGCCTGCTGTGCTCGCTTGTGTTGTTTTCCTCATCGCCTGTTTTGGCTGTCTTTCCATCAAAGCCGAAGAGGTTTACTCCAGTGTTGGTGACGATGTTATCCTTACGTGTCGGCACCCTCGACGCAGAGATGCACGCCGACTTTTGTGGCAGTATGAAGGTGGTGAATTACCACCTAAACTCGACGTTAATGTGAACGGGACGGACTTGAACCTCCGAATAGAAAACATCACTTATTCTGACACTGGTCGGTACACATGTAGGAAGGTAGGGGGAAGACGTCGTAAACATAATGCGGTCTACGCCAACGTTAATTTGCACGTCGGTGTGAGACCAGTGATTTCGGACTTTAAATGTTACAGCGAGAATATTCTCGAGATGTGGTGTGAGTGGGATTTGGTGGACTCGACAAATGACACGGTAGAGGTTTTTACGTACCGCCACTACTTTGAGTCAACTTCAGCATGGCGTGACTGTCCAGACGTTGAGACGAGAGGTCGGCGATCGTGTTTTTTCGACAGGTGGACCAACTACGGCAGCCTCCACGTAATGAGGATTGTGGTATCGAATGCTTACGGCCATGACGAAAAGGAGATTAAGTTCAACCCCGATACGCAGACGCGTACCAGACCACCCGCTAGCCTAACACTCGTGCGAAAGACACCCTACACTGTACACGTCAGGGTAGGCAAGCCGGACAATTGGATTGAAGATTATTTGCAGGTGGGGTACGCTTTACAATACAGAGATGATGTTTCTGAAGATCAAACGTGGAAAAACATCAACGACGCCTACAACAAAGACACTTTCGTCGCTGTTGCACTAAAGCCCTACACGGCATACTCCTTCCGCGCAAAATGTCGCACAGAATACGGCGTTAACGGGTCGTGGAGCGATTATGGTGACACCTTACATGTATTGACAGACCAGGCTGCGCCTTTCGATGGTGTAAAGTTGAGAATCAGTCTTGCTTTCTTGGAAGGGGACAGTGTCGAGATGACGGTTGTTGTTAGACAAGATCCTGTATTTTCCAATGGCGTTATCGAGCGTTACCATTTTGATCTTCGTAAGGGTACGAATGAAACCGGCAAAGAATTGATTCTAGAAAGTGGCTTACGTGGACACACTTTCACAAATCTTACTTCTATGGCCGACTATACCGTCATTGTCACTGCCTATAACGGAGCTGGTGCTTCGCCGCCTACATACTACATGTTAAACACTCGAAAATGTTTCGTGAGTTGCACTCCCCCCGCGTATTGAAAAGCAGGAAATGCACGCTCCAATACTTTTTTAGTTGAAGATGTTTTAATGACTGTCTGTGTTTTTAGGCAGTAGAATACACAATACGCGTGTGTGCATCCAGTGTTGTGGTTGTTTTTTTTTTGTTAGTTACTTACATTTACATATGCCAAACTGAATTTTTCAAGTTCGTTTTTTGGAGATTAATAAAAAATCATTTGTAAACGGAAATATGTGTGTGACTCGCAACAGTTTTTTTTTGTGTGTAAAAGTGGTTTTTGGTCGATTTTTCAACTCAATGGTCTTCATACTTTGTGCTTTTCATCATGACAAGGCAAATGTCTGCCACGGGGAGAGACTGTCAGGAAAAATGTAATTACGCACATTTTGTAACTGTTTCTTCCTGACATAATATGTGAATGGAAGTTCTGTTCTCGTCAATCCAAGACACATTGTGTCATTCTTTACAGATGGTTTGATTTTGATGCTTTGTACACTTACATGATTTGGGCGCCACACTTTGGGATCATTTGTAATGACTTTCTCAATACAATGGTTGGAATAGTATTCCCGCCTCGATTTCAGTTTTGCTAGTTCTGTTTGTATTCGCTCTCTTCCGAAACTTTCAATACGTTTCCAAAGTGTTGTATTAAAATGGTCATACAATTTTACATCTCCAGCATGCCACTTCAGTACCTTTCCTGCCACTTCTTCAGTAATGTTACTTTTTGATTTTGGTGCTCGTGCATTCATTGAAAATGC
Organism: Glandiceps talaboti; assembly: GCF_964340395.1. Classification (NCBI taxonomy): domain Eukaryota; kingdom Metazoa; phylum Hemichordata; class Enteropneusta; family Spengelidae; genus Glandiceps; species Glandiceps talaboti. The sequence continues at coordinate 20,017,161 of NC_135553.1, forward strand.
TACAATATCGTCTGTATCCCAACACATCAATTCTTTGAGCAACACAAGCGATTCATCCATGTACTCTGCTATCATTATTAAATTAAATGTTTCGTCTATATATTTAATTTTGTTGTCAATATTTGTCACGTTCCACATATCCTCTGAGTTCATACCAAGGTCAAACAGCATAGGATTCAATAATCGTGCATTATGTGATTTATTATAATAATATTCGATACCGTCAGCGAATTCTTTCAAACCTGCGGGGCCTTTTAGACCAACATAATTGCCAAAGTCGAAATAAGTGAATGAGGATTGAAATAATGATACGGGCTGTCTCAAACAAGTAACATATACAGTGCTCGGGGGCATAATGGCGCTGATACCTTCATAGCTAAATCGTGAATGGTGTGTAAATATGTTATACTCGTTCCAGGGCACTTTCATCGCTTTTCGTTTATCGAATGGCTTGGGCCATCCCAGATAGTTTCCTGAAGGCGGGAGAACGAAGGTCAGATTGTTCATGTCACCATACCTTAGCAGTATATTAAGAACTGTACTGCTACCGCATTTATGTAGCTTAGAAAACGCTATGTTTTTCTTTGGTTTACATGTTGGAACCGTCACCGAGACATTAGCATCAGCGTTTCTTCCTCTGAAGATGTCATGAACAGGAATAGAAGAGTATTTTTTCCAATTAGAGTTGAAGTTGGAATAACTGAGCTCGAAGAAGAATTTGCAGGAGACGACACTCAGTATAACAAGGGTGACGATATGAAGTTTATACAATAAGTTCTTCATGCCGACAGTATTGATCTAGTATGAGCAAAGATAAAAACAAATTTATCAAGTCAGGGATATACGATTTGTTGGGGCAAAAAACCCCTTAGAGTTTATATACCTTGTACGCGTCGACGAGTGAACATACTTTACATACAGCCTTGACTAAACTCTTCTAGTATAATGTTAATGTTAGTGCATACCCTACGCCACGTGAAACGCCATCTAGCAGCAAGACAACGTTGTCAAGACGAGATACATCTCCTACTTCATTGCATGTGCAATCACATTCATCCCATTTTTACTCGTCAAAACCATTCGCTTTCACCATGGAACAAGTTAAAGTGTAATAAAATAAAATAAAATGTTAAAAACAAAAGAAACCATCTCTGTTGAAGTGTGTGTGTGACTTACATACCAATCAAAGCACTATGAAATACACTTTTGTTATGTGGTTAATATTAAACAGATTTATTTTCGAATCACAAGGCTAATTAAATTAGGCCTTCATTTGTCGCATTTCATTTGTAACAAGTTGCATGAAGAGAACAAGTTCTTCCATGGTTGGTTTTTCTTCCAAAGAGTTTTCAACACGGTCCTCGTATGCACATTGAACTTTGTTGATTTCATCATCAGAAGGCAAATGTCTGCCACAGGGAAAGACTGTCAGGAAAAACTGAAATCTACATGGCCTTGCTTTATCTCCTTCTTCTTCCTGTAGCATACTTGGGGAGAAGAAAGGTGCCCAAATTGCCAATGCTTTGCATATCACATTCAGTTTATATGCAGATGCAGCTCTATCTTCAAGGTTGGTATTGAACATCATTCTAGCCATTCCCTTCACACATACTTCCAGAGAGGTTTTCACCAAACACGTTTTCTTCTGCACTGTCTTGCAATTCATGAGGTACAGATATACCAGTGGATACTTGTGTTTGAAAAGTCTGGACTCTTGGTAAACCCTTTCTCGAAGTTCCTGTAGGCAAACGAAAACAAACAAATAAAACAACCTTAATAAACTCATACGAAAGCAAGAACACCCACACCCCCAAAACACCATATATATATATATATATATATATATATATATATATATATATATATATATATATATATATATATATATATATATATATATATATATATATATACCCTTTTCACAGTACTACAGAAAGAAAATTTTGTCATTTGTCACTCACCAAATATGCCAAGTAATCATCTGGTTTACAAGGACGAGTTGATTTTGGTGGTCTGATCGTTTGACACTGTGCAATCTCTTTCAACATCTCTTTATGCACCACTTGTTGTACAGCCCTCGACCTTTCTTTGCTCCTCCTGATTTTACGTTTGCATCTTTTGGCTGCCTCTTTATCCATTTTCACTTGTAGTTTTTTCTTCGTTGATGTCATCTTGTGGATTTTACGTTTGTGTCTTTTGGCTAACTCTTTGTCGATTTTCTCCTGGTGCCTCTTAGTAGCTGATGTCATGTTGTGGACTGATGATGTTCTTTCACTTATGTTGCTGCACATAATGATCGTTGTCATATATATAGCCTTGTTTTGCAAATATTTCTGACGTCACATCTTGTTTCATTACGTCATGGACGTCATTTATATTGCCTTGTTTCTCAAATAATTCTGACATCACGTGATCAGATATACCACATTATATGTGATGTCAACAAGCTGTAAAATGGATGAGGAAAAACATGTGATGTCATTTTTTTCTTTGACGTGAAAATATATGCACGTTAATCACAAGTCCCACGATATGATGTTCTCAAATATTTATGACGTCACGTCTTCTTTCATTGTGTCCGTGTGATGATGTCGACAGCATGCAAGTTGTAAATTCATGGATGTGGAAAAAATGTGACGTCATTTTTTCTTTGACGTGAAAAATATGCACGTCCAACGATATGATGTTCACAAATATTTATGACGTCACGTCTTCTTTCATTGTGTCCATGTGATGATGTCGACAACATGCATTTCGACAGAATCACGTTCGTATTAACACTAACAATACTGTAGCAAGCACACTCGCAGTGTTGTAAGTAACATTCTTGCTACACGTAGCTGCCCCCACCACACACGTTTGTGACCACTAAGACGTCTAATGACGTAGGCAGCGAGTCACGTGAAGTCACGTGTCAATTGTGTGTGTGTCTCTCACATTGTGTTATTAATTCAACTGCGCTCGTACGACCTAAACTTTTAAGTCGCACACACAAAGAGGCAGAATAGATAAGTAGCGGGTTTGTGTGCACAGTGTCAATTTCTCAGATGAGTGATGGAAAATAGGTGTCGAGTCGGGGCAGAGCGGGGAAATGGGCAAGACCTTTTACCAACGAATTCAAAATCGAAAACGGGATTACACAACAATATTGAATTTGGCGACGAGGGGGGTAAATACATCAATCATACTGGCGGAGCAAAGGGCAGCGATCTTTACTGGCAGGAAACGGCAACAAAGTACAATATCATCTCTAAAGTGTATTCGTTTGAAAAACACGCCGTGAAGAACAAAGCAAGGGTCTTTCTCAGTCAAAACAATCTCAATTTAGCGGATGATAAATTGAAAACAGCTAACCAAACTCTGAAAAGACATTTCCCAACGCGGAATAAATTCTGTGACAACTTACTACGGAGGAACTGGTACCAAGTCAAAGACTCGCATGCAGTCTTTGCCGTCGGTTTACTTACCGAAGACAGAAAAACATGCGAGGGAGGAACAGGATGGACGGTTCAATTAGCCGTCGACAATAACATTCGTGTATATGTCTACGACTGTACAAAAGACAAGAAGACGAGCAAAACTCGCGGTTCATTAAAGTGGTACACCTTTGACACGGATCAAGAGAAATTCGTCGACGTTCAAACTCCGTCACTGACGTACAACTTTACCGGCATCGGAACAAGGTCTCTGCCAAACGAAGGCAAGGTAGCTATAGACACAGTGTTTGCCAAAACCTTCCGATAAAAAAAAATACCTTAAATACCCTGACAACGTATGTGTCCCGAACAATGACTACTTGTGTTCTACTAGTAAATCGAGGGTGAAGTTGACATGCAGCGATGAAAGAAAAGAAGTTTAACTTAAATTATAACAATGGTGCCGTCGCTCTTCTATGGTTTAAGGAACTCACATCACTCCATCGTCGAAACGTCACTTCGCATATGGGAACAAAATTCTTTTGTCAAAATGACCGACAACGAAATCGATGTAATAAACGATCTGCTTTTTAACCCGCTGATTTTCACCATGACGTATAATTCAAAGTGTATAAAGCACAAGGATGTGGAAAAACTGTGACGTCATTTTCTTTACGTAAAAAACATGCACCATGATACGATATTATATCAAGCCACATCACGTGTAGAGAAAACATGACGTCATAAGTTTCTGGATGTGGAAAAAATACTATTTTTTTTGGACGTGAAGAACATGCACGTGCCCCATCAAGCCACATCACGACGTCATAATTGTCTTGTTGTTGCCTATAAATATCTGCATGCTTTTCCATTTGAGCGACATTCTCATCACTGCTATACTGACAAAATGTCCAGTATGAGGCAATTCCAACACGTTTCAACAAGGAGTGACTGCGATTCGCAACTCGTCGAGACTCTGATAAGAAACATCAATGTCTGTACACGAAGTCAAAAGGCGAAACTGGAGAGAGAATTGGAAATACTGAGATCGGGCAGCTGCAATCTACTTGCAGGGGTTTTGATACAAGAGCACAAGAGAAGAAGGTATCTAGAAGACAAAATAGATTACCACATCGAGAAAATGGATATTGTTATGAATCGAAACCTAAACCTACAAGAATCGATGGAACTGTTTATCAGGCAGGACCCGTACACACAATAGGGACAACGAATCATTGGAACAGTTGGCAAGATTAAATGACCAGACATCTTGACGATCATCTGGAAAGACACATCTTGATTTTTGGAAGAATGCAAGTCATACAGTACGATAAACATTGATGAGAAGAACATATCCTTCACACTATCACAAAAGATAGCACCGAACAATTTGATGATGTTTGATAATGATTTACTTTTTCAAAAATAAAAAATACGATTACTATCAACTTTGTGTAATATATCATTTTTTTATTTACCCAAAACAAATGCATACAAAAGTCAGAGGAGTGCATATAAGCAAAGTTGCTCAATATTAAATGTCTATTCTATGTAAAATATCTATATACCCTCTCTCATTACGTTTGAATACCCATTCGTCTTCTCTAGACGATGACACAAAACTGAAACGAGCCCTCTCTATACAGTCATGGCATACTATCATGTGCTGGATCATTTCTCCAAAACGTGTAGGTTCATCAAATAAACAGTAACAGTCGATTCCTGTGATGACTGTATATTTTGCAATAAAGCTTACAGATTATGTGTATTTTTAGTGCTCTCCTCCTTGCTTTAATTTGATGTAATAATCTTCAGATTTAATGAAAATATCAATACAAATACTTGAAACCCCTGAAAACAGAGTCTTTCTCAGTGTAGAACAACAGCGTGTATCCGTACCGTAGCTTCCTGGTTTACCTTACATTGATGTTGGTGGCGCACTTTCGAAACGAAGTGCATGTGCGACCAGCCGATCGAGTAATTAATTACGCAAATTTACATTTATATTCATGGGATTTTTACCAAACCATAATCAGTTCTTGCCATTACTCAACGGAACACTTGTGCAAAATTTCGTTTGAATTGAGCCAGCCATTTTGGAGAAAACAATGAAACAGACGGACAGACAGACAGACAGACAGACAGACAGACAGACAGACAGACAGACAGACAGACAGACAGACAGACAGACAAACAAACAAACAATCAAACAAACACACACACACACACACACACACACATACACACACAGAGGCATTTCAGCCCTAATGTATCTCCTTCCTTATGGAAGGAAAAAATGGCTATATTTTCGCTAGACCTCAATACCAATACCTCTCTGTATCAAGACCTAATCGATAACAACTTAACTATGAAGCAATTTGTTCATTAACATAATACTAGTAACAAGTATGTGTATGGGATTGTGTAACACAGATGCATAATAATAATGGTAACATTCCAAAGAAAAACGCAAGAAAATGTAGCGCTGAACGTAGACGCGAATTTTGAAGTATAAATTTAATTCGTAATATGCATGTTATTTCTACCTCCCGTAAGGGCAGTTTATGTTATACCTTTTAACTGTCTGTCTGTCTGTCTGTCTGTCTGTCTGTCTGTCTGTTTGTCTATGTATGTATATATGTGTATGTATGTATGTATGTATGTATGTATGTATGTATGTATGTATGTATGTATGTATGTATGTATGTGTGCGTCAGACTGAGGACACGATATCTCGAAAGCTAATGCATCGATTCTAATGAAACTTGCTACATATCTTCATATGAACACTAATTAATCATTTGCAAAATTCATGTTTTTGTAATTAGACTATGTCTTAAGAATTCAAACTTCAAATTCAATGTAATTTTGTACGTGTATTAACCATAACAAAGCCTGTTGGCATACTTTTCAGTTTTAACAATTAGTGTGCATAATTAATTAGTGTTGGTAATAAGGCTATATCTAAAGAATGCACACTTCAAATTCTGAGTTCATATGTCATATAATGTTTGTTGATGTAGCTTATAGTTTTAATTCATAATTTGCATAATTAATAATTTTTCGATTAGGTAATATATTAACTATGCAGGCTTGACATTTTATACAGTTTCATATAATTAACTTTCCAATTTAGAGGTACTTATTTATAATAGCTATATCTCAGAATTTTGCATTCCAATAATGTATGTAGAAGATCTATGGTTTTATCCTTAGAGTGATCCTATTTTTTACCTCTCGTAAGGGGGGGGGGTTATGTTATACTCTTGTCTGTCTGTCTGTCTGTCTGTCTGTCTGTCTGTCTGTCTGTCTGTCTGGGGACATGATATCTCAAAACCTATCTTACCGATTCTAATTATACTTGCTACACATCTTCCCTATGCTAAACACCAGAACTAATACGATTTTGGTAAATATCCAATGAAGATTAATTAGTGATTTGCATAATCAATGGTTTTTAGTAATTACATCAACCATAACAAAGCACACATATCCTATAAAGCCTGTTGGAATAGTTTTTAGTTTTAATGATTAGTGTGCATAATTAATTAGTTTCGGTAATTAGGCTATAACTAGAGAATTCACACTTCAAATTCCACAATATTTGGTATATATATCTAACATAATAAAGCACAAATGCCCTATAAAGGCAGTTGGCCTAGTTTTTAATGTTAGTGTGTAATTTGCATAAATTATTGATTTTCAGTAATTAAGTCATATATATCTAGAGAGTGCATACTTCAAATTCCACAAACTTTCGTGGTGCATACATCAACCAGAAAAGGCCAAAATATCCTATAAAGCCTCGCATAGTTTTTATTTTTAAAGATTAATATGCATAATTAATTAGGTTCGGTAATTAGGCTATATCTTAATAGGACTGTATTCCAACAATATGTTTCTCATTACCCAACCGACCCAAATGTTTAGCTCCGACATCTACTTTTTTTATTACAAATTTCGGTTTATTACAAATTTCGGCAATTATTACAAATGTCGGTTGTACACAGCACTTTCGCTGGCAAAATAGGCAAGTGTCTGGACTGTCGACGCCATCTCTACAGTCATGGCAGCGGCGACGACAATTGCTCACAAACAGAGGATTTCTTTCATGACAAAAGTTATTCAAGTAGTGGACTTGAGAACATGCCAATTTTGTGGAGATTATGGGAAGGGCTTGTTACCAGGAATCCAATAAAAAGAAGTTAGAGATGAGGAAGAGGAGAGGGAGAGAAACGTGAAGAAGATGATTTTTAAAAAATTTTTTATACTTTTTATAATTAACCGAATGACTCATATAGTTGCTAAGAGAAACATACAAAACAATATGATCACCTTTATGAGACATTTAAATCAGTTTGTTTTTTTAACTCTAATGAGTACAATGTACACCATTCCTCACCGGGTTTATCACAGTGTGTACCAGTTCAGTTTTTTTACACTTGTTTGATATGGGATGGTGGGCGCACATTCTGTCGGCAATAAACCCGAATAGCCAGGCTGATAGATGGTCAAACATGGCGGCGGGGAGTGATAAACGTAATATGAAAGTTTATAATATATATATGTTATATGTACTTAAATTAGCAAAATAACGTTCTTGCATATAAAGAAAAGAGTTGAAATATAATATTAGGGTAGCTGTGCAAGTTTTTATGACATCTATCGGGAGATGTCATATTTGAATATATGAACACTGTCAGCCTGCACTTGATTGATTTCTCAGCCGAACTATTCCGAGCAAGAGACGGTGTAAGCCGGTCATGACGTCGACCGTTCGATTCCACGGGTCACTCAGTCCATCCACCATTGTGTATTATTGTGCCTTTTCAAGTGGTCTTCAATAACTCAAGACTACAATAGAGCCAAACATTTGAATGAAGATAAAAAAAGGTAGACAAGCTAAATGGAAAAAGTGACTACGTTTGCCACACACTGTATATTATTTATGTTACCATGGTGACAAAGTAACTGGTAATATTCCGACTAATTTACATGATGAGTCAACACTCCTTTTTAGCACTGACCATCGTCTGAGTTAATAACCAGGGGCTGTATGATTGTAATACGTTGCCAAGTAGATTGACATGTTGTTCTACACACATGGAAGACATTCACAATCATTCCAGTTCCAAAGAAGCCCAACCCTAAACAGTTAAACGGCGACTACCGGCCGATTACCTTGACATCAATTTTGTGCAAGTGTATGGGGAGTATTGTTATGAATTGAGTTATTGCTTTGTGAGGTAGTTAACAAGTTAGATCTCTTTCAGTTTGCGTATAAAGCCCACAGGGGTGTAGGGGATGCATCTATTACACTATCTTAATTGTACAGCATTTAGAACGTTAGAATTCGTACGTACGTACGGATTCGTTTTGATAGACTTCTCCAGCGCATTTAATACTATACAGTTATACGTTCTATTAAAGCATTTGATTGAGTTAAATGTTAATTCTAACTTAGTTCTTTGGATCCGCGACTTTCTTAAGGATAGACCTCAGCGGGTTTGCGTTAATGGTTATATGTCTGATGAAATTGTACTGAACGTTGTTGCTCCCCAAGGTTGGGTGTATCACCCACATTTATACTGATCACATGAGATGCAATACTGCAATAAGTTGTCTGTTTAAATTTGCCGATGACATGGCACTTATTGGTCTATTACTTGATGAAGACTCTTTAGTTGATTATTTTTGTAATATTCACATTTTAAATAATTGGTGTAAAGACAGCTTTTTCGAAATGAATGTTGCAAAAATAAAAGAATTGGTTGTAGCACACAAAGTAATTTATCATTTCACGCCTGTATCAATGAATGACGATCGATTCTGTCGAAGTTGTTACTAGTTTCAAATACATTGGGTCAATTCTTGATGGCAAGCTCTCTTTCGCCGAAAACACAGTCTCTATCGCGAAAAAAGGCTCAACAGAGACTGTATCTCCTTATTAGGACATTAAAGTCATTTGATGTCAATCAGAATGTGCTGCAATTGGTATATAGGTCTATCATTGAAAGTGTTTTGACTTTCAATGTAATCCTTGTTGGTATGGTAACTTCACAGTTAAAAACAGGAGTAAACTCAACCGAATTGTAAACACAGCAGAGAAGATCATTGACTGTCGTCAAGTTACATTGGCATGTCACTATCACAAGGCAGTTAACAGGAAAGCTCGCTCTTAGAAAATTGTCAATGACCATATGCATGTGCAACCCTTCCACAGATCTTTTGATAAACTCCCATCTGGATGTCTTTGTTTTGTAAATTGACGTTTGAGCCTAAAGACAAATTTCCGCATTCGTATATGGATAATAAAGTTAGTGAATTGAATTGAAGATACCTGGGCACTTCGTCATAAGCTCTGCTAATTCAATCCATCATCGAGTGTTTCCACGACGCGACAATCGGAAAGTTCACGTCCAAATGAATTTGAAAATGCGCTAGAGAAGTCGACGTTGTTATGCTTGGTTCTGTTTGAAGCAGGGACGTGTTCTGTGAGGTCTGTCATGATCAACTCAGGTCAAAAGTATCCATGATAATTAAACTGTGTTTTGAACGTATATGTAGTAAATATATGCAGAAATGAGAACATGTATGTTAAGGCAGGCGCAAACAAAATCGCAAAAGAAATTTTAAAAAGGCAAATAGTTGCTTTGAAAAATAAAGTAAGTTTACCTCATTTTCTTGGTTTCCTCTTGTCACCGTCTTCAGTACAAATACAAATAACAAATAGGTAATTCGCACTTGGTTGTATAGTTACCTATACGCATGCGTTACGATTTATTCCCGCCCACATTGAGAGACACATTCTCCGATTGGTCGATTGTAAAGACTATATACGTTTGTAAAGAAACTACTTAGATAGTAATAACCCACGGAATGTTTCTTGACATCCGTCGCTAAAAAAAATTAACTTCGATGAACTGTAGATTTATATGTAAGAAATTTAGCTGTTGCTCATGACCTGATTATGTTGTGTTCTCAGTAATAACGGGAAGAAAGTATTGCGAGGTTTTGGTACACGTTTTCAGCCAAGTTTTGCAAAAACTCCTCAAATGTTTCGTTTGCGTGTTTTGATTAACGACAACCCGTCTATGTCGGATATTTGGACAATTTATACAAATATTACAACGTTGTGTGTTCTGATAATGGTCTGTTGGTACCTTTGAATTCACGTTATTTTACGAGCGAAGACACTCCTCTTGAGCTCGTAAAATAACGTGAATTTAAAGGACAAATGCAAGTGTAATAAAAATACAGCTGTGAAGATATATTGCAGACTAAGGGTCGGTATATGTCTTTGCAACTTGAAATAAATAAATAAAGGAATGATATGCCTGAATGAAACAGTTGTGTAGATGTTGATAACAGTGGATATGTGGAGTCGTGATGGATGAGTGGTTAGAGTGACCGGCTTGGAATCTACATGGTGCAGGTTCAAGCCCTCTTGCTGCCTACTGTTTGCTTCTGTGACTAAAGTCTTTGGGCAAGATTGGTGCCTCAGTCAACCCAGCTGTATCATTGGGGACCTGGTAGGATGTAGGTTATAATATAAAGGCTTTAATCCCATCCGCTTAAATGGCTGCAATGAATTGTATGCTCCCCGGGGAGTTAAGGAAGACTAAAGAGCCGTTGTACCCGTCTGATCCGAGCCAGAGGTAATAATTGTACATTGAGCACGGCGTGGGAAAGTGCTATATAAGAACCCAATATTATTATGTTTTTTATACAAAGTAAGACCATGTCTTTACAACTTGAAATCAATAAAGGGACAATATACGATGTCTTTACAACTTGAAATCAATAAAAGGACGTCGACAATGTAATGACCTTGCCCTATTTAGAGGTTACAAATTAAACCTATGCAATGTCCAGTGACCATTTCGTCTCTGTTTATGTCTCTGTCAACGTTCAAATCCTAACGACATAATATATTACAAGTTTAAAAATGTCGAGAAAATCCCCAAATATGCAGCCGCCAATCAAATGTTCTAACAATGCCAGAAGATAATTCTAATGTAACAGTATATTTATAAATATCACACCCAACGAATGATATGTTGTCTACTGTTGCCATTGCCATCTGAATAGAAGTGACAATCAACGTCGATGATGGGTGTAACCCTGCCTGTAGTGACACTACCAGAACTTGCACTAACAATGGTGAATGGATTGGAAGAATTCCAACTTATATCAAAGTAGCACATATGATGTACTAATCTTTGCTGTTCTTTAAATAGCTATAGTGTCACAATTTCGTTTGCAATACTGAGAATATGTCTTTGCGCACCTGGAACATATAGGCTTGGTCTTTGCTTTCTATATTATCCCATAGACCCTACGTCTATGCTTATCCCAAGGAATTAATATAAGAATTACGTAATGCTCCGAGTATGATTCCACAAATTTGAGCCGCAGGTGAGTATATACTTATCATAGTAGTGCGCAGATTCGCACAAAGAGCATTATGGCGTAATAAGTTGTTATAGATTGCGTGTGAGTTTATCTTTATCTTATGATTATGACAACCCATACACGTTTTGCCATTTTGGAATTGAATCTTACGACTATTTTTCCAAGTATTGTCCCATAATATGTTTTATTTGCTTTCTAGCTTGTATTATTATATAGGCATATAGATTCTATGTCAGTTCGTACACTGAAAATAGCACATACACACATCTATCTACACAGTCATGTTCCACCGAGTTAAACATGTTCTTTCCAGAACCATTGACATAAAATATGGACAGATTTAGACAGAAAGGAGCAGGTTAGCGCCAAATATTTCCAAAAAACTAAATTCCAAAATAACTCAGTGAAAAATGCAACAAATTTTCCTGATGATTAAAAAGATAATCATTACATTATCACATTATCACACAAAAAAAAAACTATTCGAAGCTGTTGAATATTGTTGAACAACGGGTGAATTGCACAGGAAACAATGCAATTATATCAAAGTTGATAAATAATTATAGTTACTTCTTCGTCTTATTTATTGTAGACGTGAATTGAAGTGAACTTTCGAAAGTAGCAGACAACAGTAAGGACAATACCAAACCTTCATGATAAGGTTAAAGGTCAAGGGTCATTCAGAGCCTGTACCATCGGAACGCACCCAAATAATATTTTTAGCGGGTGATATAATATAATTTCGCTGTTGGGAATTTAGCTGTCGACAGTCGCTCGTGCCTTTTTTGCTATGTTTTATCTAAAACTAAAGTCGTCGTCTCGCTCCGATCCGGAGCAATACTACTATAACGGCGTACTGATAGCGAGCACCGTAGGCGGTTATAGTAGTATTGTTCCCGATCGGAGCGAGGCGACGACTTTAGTTTTACTTAAAACGTGGTACAGCTATATGCACAACCCTAGGTATATACAGGGGTGTGCAAGGTGCCCTGTGTATATGGTTAATTATAGGCGATTTCGTCCAAGTCTGTAGATGAACGAACCAGTCTATGTAAGGCAATAACACAAAACCGATGATATTATTTTTGACGACAATATTTAAGTCCAATAGTGTGTAAAAACCAAACGAAATAACAAACAACAAAGATTGAAAAAAATGAACTGTAAGCATGTTATATAGTAAGGCCAAAAATAGTTTCTGGTCAGCGTGTGCATCACAGCCCGTGCAGTCTGCAAATCTGTGGGAAACACAAAAATAACCCTCCATATGCCTACTTCAATGAATACAACTGCAAAGTCAATCATGAACAAGCAAATGACATCTGCTCCACATACACACTTGCTCTAAAGTACTAAACAAAAAGAACAGTAACTGCCATAAATAGTAGATTGAGTGACAGGTTTGTTGAGAATTTTAAAAAAAAAATCACGTCGTCGCATCACTTTAGACAAAATGTCCGGACCAGAAACAATCTCCATTTTCTCATTTTTGGCCTAAAGGATATATATAAAATACCACGTTGCAATTAATTTGTTTACTTCTGCTTTTCTTTATTTATTTTGGTTGTGTAGCTGATATTCACCAAGTCCAAAATAGATTCAAATATATTCTATCATAGCATGCGCTCGAAAAGATGTTGTCGTTGAATAAAAAATATATATTTATCGTATACCATGATAATCCAAGGTTATGACAACCTGTGTCTATGTCACTGGTTCTGGAGTACTTATTTTCCAAATCACCATTATGTTTGGCGATAAGTCACCTTATGTCAATCGTACATTACTTAACTAGACGTAATTTTTATTATAAATTGTTGTAAATATTACCTGTATGAAATAAGCATGTAATATTATGCACTTAACTGCCTGCTTCGAATTTGTGCTCTAAAAAAAGATTATATCCTCGCAGTGTGTGTATGTGTACACATGTATGTATGTATGTATGTATGTATGTATGTATGTATGTATGTATGTATGTATGTATGTACGTGCGTATGTATGTATGTATGTATGTATGTACGTACGTACGTACGTACGTATGTATGTATGTATGTATGTATGTATGTATGTATGTATGTATGTATGTATGTATGCATGCATGCGTGCGTGCATGCATGCGTGTGTGTTTGTGTGTGTGTGCGTGATTGTTCATTCGTTCGTTTGTTTGTTTGTTTGTTTGTGTGTGTGTGTGTGCGCGCTCGTGCGTGTGTGTTTGTGTTATATCAAAGTTCATACACCCAATATCTGCATCTTTAACCTTAGGTGGATTTGAAAAATGGTATTCCAAACTTCGATACAATGATGTAGACTCTTTGTGTTCTTCACGTCATTAGTCAACATCCTTGACCGTGATTGTGACCTCTAGCTAGAGTCATGAACTCTACTTGCTTATGTAACCTTCAAAGTCAAGCTCTATGTCTCCTGCTTGTTCACGACCACAGCCCTCGACAAGTACCAGGTATACGTGTGTAGATAAGCGGAAACTTCTGAAGCACCTAAAATAAACAAAACTAAGTCAGATAAAACAGCCCATTTAAAAGGTGAACATGTTGTAAAGTAAGAATGAGCCATGATTTATAAACTGATAGCAATCTCGATTTGTCATATTTCTGAAAGCGTATCTCATATCTGAATATGTCTGAAGCTTATATACAGTAATAGCGTGCACATCAGGTATTTTGGGTATCACATTTTTTTTTTATATCGTACGTATTACAAAATTATATATCTTTGTTTTCGTAACGACGACTTATCAGCGCGTAATGTAAAAGAAAGCATTATAGATATATTTTGTAACGTGTTGCTAGCAGAATAATTGACCCCATGACCTTTACGGGGTCAGGTCGAGGTCACGCCTCCACTATCTTGTCCAGAGTGTGAGTAACACTCTCATTGATACGTTTAGGTTACGTGTGCGTTAAAACAACATCGTCCATGCTACCGTTCACAAAATTCAAACTAAGAATTATGAAACGCGTGTGTGTTTTAAATCCAGACTGTGTCTTCTCTGTTGTGATATGTTTTACGATGGTAACCATGTCGATCGCCCTCTGGTTATCTGGAGTTGTCATGGACGAACCTGACTTGACATTTGTGGGACGAGTTTTCTGTGGAATTTCTGTTCTTGCTGCTTGTTGTTTCAGCCATCCTTGTGTTTGCTGGCCCTGGAGGTGTATAAAAGAATACCTGGAACAAAAAAGACCCGAAAAGTGTACTGTAATAACCAGTGGTAATAAGGAGACGCTTATTTTCAGACGATCCTGTCGGTACCCTGGTAATAAGCAACCTGTTTGCTCCGACTCCCATAGAAATTGTAATCGTATTGTGGAGCATCATCATGACAACGCTAGCATGCATTGTCAAAGATCAAAAATGGAATATCTTTCGCTTATCAAATACGGTAATAATTTTGGGAAAACTTCGACTGTCAATTCCAATTTAATTACGCTGTTGGTTGGGAATGCAACTCAAACAACGACTGTTATAAACAGAGACGCGCGAAGTTTGGAGCAATCTGTTATTGCCATCGAAGAGAGCGAATTTACAGTATCAAGGTAAAGTTCACACACGATACATGTCATAGAGAGAGAGAAAGACACACGTACACACACAGAGACAGACAGACAGACAGACAGACAGACAGACAGACAGACAGACAGACAGACAGACAGACAGACAGACAAAGACATACAGAGACAGAGACAGGGAGAAAGACAGAGAGGAGAGATACATGCATGCATACATACATACATACATACATACATACATACATACATACATACATACTTACATACATACATACATACATACATACATACATACATACATACATACATACATACATGCATGCATGCATACATACATACATGCATGCATGCATGCAGACAGACAGACAGACAGACAGACAGACAGACAGACAGACAGACAGACAGACAGACAGACAGACAGACAGACAGATAGACAGACAGACAGACAGACAAATAGACAGACAGACAGACAGACAGACAGACAGAGAAAGCAGTTCAGCGAGCAGTGGTTTTGATAAACAGCCAAAAGTTCAAAACACGATTAGAAATATTGCCCTGCATGACGTAGTCAAACTTATACCAGGTTGTTTTGTGTCAACTTCATCATTATTTCTGAAATACACTAATATCAAGATTGTCATTAGTTGCACCTACACCTACTGAGTGTTTTCAGATTTTTTTGTTGATGGCAAGTTTATTTTTAAGGTTATTGACCTTTATCACCTTATCTGTAAATATTATGTAGAAGCAATTTAATTCAGATACTCTATCTATCAATTGTATAAACAAGTAGCCCTTGTGTATGTCATGGCCAGACATTACACCCGTTCGTTTATTGGGTACCAAACTTAATCTCCTCCTGTACATGTGGTGAGAATTGAGAACCCAACAATAGTTGAAAAAAAACAGTCTATCGTTTTATATTTTGTGTATCTCTGAAAGTACAACCTTACTTGATCAAATAACGATGTTAATTTTTTGACGAGATGACATTTGGCGGGAAACGATGTTGACGCTTTATCTTAGAGACATGGCCTAGCTAGGTCGGTCTTATCACACTTCAAGCTGGAAACATATGACATTGACATCAGTTTCATGGACTTTATCACCACATTTCAAGTAGCTGAAAGGCTTTTTAAATACCATCTCTGGATTGCCAGTGATAGTTTGTCGTTAGAATTTAAAACTTATGACGCGCATTCATGGATGGTTTTCTCGTTGATATTTGTTTCATTGTTGAATAGATGCATATTCCGTGTACAAAGAGAAAGAGCTAGGGCGGGGAGGAGGGCGGGGAGGAGGGGATAGTGTGGGACGGATCACACAGACAACAGACAGACAGACAGACAGACAGACAGACAGGCGGATGGACGAACTGACTGGCTGAAAGTACACTGAAAACAGAAATTAAATATCAAATTTTATTTGCTCATTTTGCATTGTAGGAAGATTGAAAGAACTGTTGAAGCCGATGAGGGCGCTATTCGATGTTCCGTTCAACTTCCATCATTATACGAATCTGTTAAATTGGTGGAAAGGGACACTACATCAACAGCTGATCTTGGTGCTAATTTACCAACATATCAAGAAACCATAGAGACGAAACTTACGTGTATTTTTGAGACACTTGTCTGACGTGGATACTATTTCCCTGAAAAGCCATCTCGAGGGAAGCAAAAAAACCAAGCCAAAAAAACCACAAACATTACCATCGCAGTACAACTTAGCCAACATATCACGACAGGAGACATACTACAATGAGAGTGAATACTGGGTTCTAAGTAATAATTGGTTCGTCTTTCAAATCATCAGTGACGTGATTATTGAAAAGAAATATGTTTTTCCGAAATTGTCTGTTGATGTTTTTTTTTACATAATTACATGCTTCACCCTATATATATATATATATATATATTATATATATATA